>NC_080735.1:7098916-7138916 GCF_019097595.1 Hemibagrus wyckioides
TTCAGCTTGTTGAAGTAGTCTTCCCAGTGTTTTGACTCGAAACACTTTCCCCAAGTCCCCGAGCACGCTCTTGTCATTACATTTTAAGCCGTACAATACAACTCTATCCCACTGAAACACCTCTCATAATAAGCATTTGTTTCCCTCTCCCCTATTACCACGTTACAGCAGTTTATCTATGCTCAAGTGCAATGAATGACAGCTACAGTGAGCATGGTGTTTAAGTTTAATGCTCTATTATGTTCTGTAGGTCTCTCCAGGCTTCGCTGGAGGGTAGTTAAGTCAGCGAGACGCTTCCTCTGCATAAGCCATGCAGTGACATGTTGTCAGATGCCAATGATAATAATGGGAAGGCTGCTTTCCCCCAGAAATGTCAAAGCTGGAACTCTGTGTGGTCCTAAGGTAGGGATATGTGCACTCTTACACGTATCTGCAGTCATCAAATCAGGGACTGAATGGGGTCATTGTTATTTCATTAAGAGAAGCTCAGTCATTCATAAGAGTCAGAGTGATGTGTGATTAGACTGTGCTTTTGTTTGAGTTGTGAAGCCTAGTTGATAGCAAAGAAAGGCTATTGTCGACTTTGAATTTGTCGGATTTACTAATGCAGCACACAAATTAGGCTCTCTGGCTTTTTTTTTTCTTCTAGTTTCCAGTGAACAATAATATTTACTTGATAGTTCACTGTTACTGCAAATCCACCAAATGTGAACTCATATAATAACTGCTTGATGCAAGAGTTTATTCAATTCATTCTGTGGAAATAATTTATTCAAATAGCATATGACTCAAAAAGTTGACCTAAACATCTATTTTATTAAATTTCTGTGTTTTCTGAAACATTAGTTTCCTGCATTCTGATTTGATAGCAGATGCCAAGATGGCACGGCAGGTACTGTACATGCCTCACTGCTCCAGGGTCCTCTGTTCAATCCCTGCCTGGGGATACCGACTGGGTTTTGCATGTTCTCCTCATGTTTGCTTTGGTCCTACAGTTTTACCCCACGGTTTCTCACCAATATGTGGACTGGTAACTCTAACCCTTGCCCTAGATTTAGATACATATGTGTGTGAGTGCATTTTATTGCCTGTATTGAATCTCAATCTTTCTTCTGTAAGTCATTTTTATTTTGCAGCAAAGAAATCCAGTCCTCGCCACTTTTCTAACTCTTTATTTCAGACCCCTTTAACTCAAGAAAAATCAAGCAAGCTCAGAGGTGTGACCTGCATGCAGATAATTTTGTGTGGAAAATCAGCTCTCACAATACAGAGGACTTTCAGTATTCATGCTCTAAATATAAATCCACATCTGGGTCTCAGTAAAGTGCTTTGTGTCAAGGTCTACTGAACAGCAGAATGGTGGGAATTCTTTATAGTATTCTTTATGCTGACAAATAATATGCCTCATCTTAATAGTTGATAAAGGTCCAAAATGTCCTTAATCAATCAATGTAAAACTTTTACTTCCCAGACCTGAAGAAGACAGCAGATGATCACATCTGTAGAATTCAGGACTGTAGGTATAATGGTGCTAAGTGTTCTACAGGTATATGGGTCAGAGCTCAAGTTCAACCTGCCTGACATCCCCAGTAGAGCTTGGCAAACAGTAGTAAAATAAAGCACACTATTATTAAATTTGGAGATAATCTTACCAGGGATCATGGTAGTCATTTTTCCAGAATTAAATGGGTCAAGGCCTAGGGTCAATTTGCCTGGCATCCCAACAAGTGAGGAATTAAAGCCACAATATAAGTTTCCTGGACAAAAAATAGTCACGTCATTTCTTTCTTTATTTATTCTTTCTTTCTTTCTTTCTGATTAGCCTCCTTTCATTTTAAAGGAGGAGTTCACCTTTTCACATGTCTAAATATTTATTTGGTGATTTCTAGACTCCTCAAAGTGTTTTTATGTCAACACATACCGTTTTAAGATTTTTTATATCTACTAATGTTTTTCAGTACACTAACTCTAAGTAAACTAATTGATTAGAAAATCAATTTCCTCAAAATTCTCAAAAAAATCGCAAAAAATAGTTTTTGAAAACATAAAAAAGGCGAGCGTTTTTTTCGTTGTAATTTCTTATCTATTCTCTTCGTTGTGGTTTGTAATGTCGGGGTGATGGAGGCGGGGCAAACTGCTACAGATTTTAATCATTTTCATAAAAGGGAATTGCATCAGAAGAACATGCCCATCAGTCACGTTTAACACGTAGCTAAAGGGGGGAAGGAGGAAGAAGGGGTCTGTTTTAATTAGTTTATACAAATTATTTAAGCAATTGATGTAAATTTTGTGTCTAGAAATTGTGTCTAGAAATTGACCTACAAGTGCTCAGAAAGGGTTAAATGTGAACTCCCCCTTTAACAACGGTCCGTTTTTGTCCACTATTCCATTCACACTAAGTTCACACTTCTGCCACCGTTGCTATCTTACTGTTGCAGATGATACCACAACATAACATCTGTTGATTTTGCAGGCCAGTGTCACAGTGCGCTATCATGCCAAACAGCTCGCACACTGATTTGGACCCATGAACCCTACAACATTCTTGCTGAAATATGGAGGTTTTATGTTCATGCTGGTGTGAGACCTACTGATATTGTACAATAAAGTGCTGTTAGTTCATAAATGCAATTTCTTTTTGCAATTTTCGTACACGTGTGTAAGTCATCAGATGCCAGTGTGACTGATTTCTAGCAAACGCCTAAAGGAAGCTAAAAATTCATTTCACCAAAACAATGTGGAAATGATTTTATTTACTTTTAAATGTCGGCTTCCTTCCTGCAAAGAACATGTTGTGTTAGCTTAACAAACACTGTTGTAAAAATAGTGTCTTAAGCTTGTTAGCTAAGAGTATTTTTTATCATGCAATGAATGTCATGCTTTCATCAACTGGGTAATAAGCTACACAACATGATGTAGTGATTGATGTAGTGAGACAAAATGTCTGTAATGCTCCTGTGCAGCAGTGGAGTAAAACCTTTTATTTTATCCCAGTTGGAAAGCCTTTTAAAACTGTATATAGTACAAAATGGCACTATAGGAAGGGTTTAAACACGCTGCCAAACATACGATAACAAAGTTAGAAATGAAAGTATAACATTTTCAAACTTTGATAATATGTTAAATGAGTTAAATAAAAGTAGATATAGTAGAGAAACTTGAACCAGGTCCTCTTCTAAACATCTTGTTTCTATCTCACAGCCTCTAGAATGACATGTGTTACCTATTCAGCTAATACATGCAGCTGAGTGTGGCTTTTATTTATTTATTTTTTTTACCACTTGAGATACAGGACTCATTGATCTCACTTGTCACTGTTCACCATCAATCCTTCTCTTTCTCTGCAACTTGTCACAGGACTAATCAACACCAGAACCCATGAGGCTGTGCAGGTCTGACGAGTCTAATTGCTACTAAGCTTCCATTGTCGGTGTAAGAATTTTTTTTTTTTTATCAGGCTGCTGACGTGCTTCTGCACACTTCAAGAAGTAGGAAGGCAAAGTGGAGTGAGATGAAGTGTGGTCGATCTATCACTTTCTAACACACCTGTGAGCAGACCATGCACACGTGCCATTCTGCAGCAGCTGCAGACAAAAACATGCGCCTACATGTCTGCTTGGGAGACAGTGAGCTACTCCATTACTCATAAAATGCAAACAGGAGTTATGGATGATGTTATGATATAATAGTCTAATGCATTTGATGTGTATGTATATGTATATACTGTATATATACTGTATATATGTACTGTATATATAGTTTAGAGAAATTTTCGAGGCATATTATATATAGTTTAGAGTCATTTGAATATTCTTTTCCAAATATTTATCACTCTGGGTTTTGGCATGACGGAAATGATTCTTGCCAAACTGAATTATACACTTGTTATCCTGTGTCCTAGAGAAACCTTTACTCTTCAAGCAAAATTGTAGTGTAAATATTGAATCAACAGTCACAATAAAGGCCTGCTGTGATCTAATAAATTCAGTGCCAAGCATGAATTCCTCTTCTCAATAAAAGTTTGCGTGGGTGATCCTCCAATGAGTCTGCTGAACCCTGCCACAAATGCATCAAAGAACCAAGCAGTTTATAGCGTCTACGAGTATCTTTCTCTGGTTTCCAACAAACCATGCCCGACTTATTTGAGCCTGAGAGAAGAAAATTCCCACTTAAAAAGTGTCCATCATCAACATCAACATCTAAAAACTCTTTCTCCAAGAGGACCTCGAGATTTACTTCCATGCAGACAGTAATTCATGTTTGGCCCTTTTAGGTAAAATTCCATTTTAATTAAAGTGTTTTGATATAAAGAAGGTTGGTCCCAAAACAATGCAGCACTGTCATCTTCTTGTGGGGGAGACATTTAAGAACAGACACTCAAAGATGAGGTAGAAAGGTGTCTCTTGTGGGTGATTTAATATGAAACACTCCCCCAAAGAGCACAATAGTGGATTTATTCTCAGAGAGAGGGTAAGTGCATTTTGGATGAAACTATGCTTGCTTCAGGCTAAAGGAAAGATTAGTTACTCCGTCTAGGAACATCCCACTGTCTGATATGACAGCGGTCTTTCAGTACATGTCAGCGGCTGGTGATGTGTTTTTCTTTGCTTGGAGATTAGTTTTTGAAACCTCGAGTCTTTCTGGTTACACTGATTGGAAGCGGAATCCCGAGGTGAAAACAGGAAACTATGCAATAGTACAAAAGTAATGTTAGGAGCCTGGACATTTTCTTACAACAAAGATTTGTGACAGAGTTGATAGGGATCACCACTTTCATTGTCACCCGGTGAATACGAGATAATTCTTCGGGACTTCTGTGTGGCGCCTCGTTTTTTCCCAGCAGACACAACTTTATCTGCATTGCATTCATTATTATGTAGCCTCTCCCTCTGCTCTAAAGCTCTCCACAAGTCCTGGTGTCAAATTGTTAACATGTCCGATTTTGTTCGTGCATCTGCGGGTGGTTGATTATCAGGGCTGAGTCTGACTCATTCTCTCCACCAGTGTCTGCCTTCTGCTCCGTGCAGACATCTGGAGGCCTTTAGGTCCAGCCTTTAGTGCTTCACAGGTCAGAGATACTTTAAACAGCAACCCAAAAACATGTCAACAACAAATTACAAAGCTATTAAGCAAAAGGGCTTGGCAGACCTATTTGTGTCTGCTTGGTACCTGTTATACTGAGAGATTTCTGCTTTATTCCCATATTTAGAATATGCTTTCTAGTGTAGAAGCTGCTATAAAGCAGGCAGTGCTTTCGAAGGCATAATATCAATACCATGGTTAGCGTTTAGCATTTGGTGATGGATAATCGACACAGCATGACTGCTCTAGATAAGCTTATCCCGAATTCATAAACCTGCATATTTTCCACATATTCCATTGGCAGAAAGGTGGTGCAGTGGGTAGTATTGTCATTACACAGCCCCGAGGTCTAGAGTTTGTTTCTGTATTTGGGTTACAGTCTGTGTGGAGTTTTACAAGGAAGAGAAGAGATTATATTTGTTAAACCTATTGCTTTTGTAATAGCATAACCAAGCATGAAGCGTGAAGGCTTGCACACATGGTCAAAGAGAGGAAACATGTATATGATGACCCTTGTGACTTGCATATATGGCCCTATAAAGCCTCCTTTTGGCTTCAGCAGATTTGCAGTGTTATAATATAACTCTCAGTTATATACAGTTCACATTATAAATACCACATTATTTACAGATTTTAGAGCACAGAAACCCAGGAGCAGGATATTTAAATCATTTTACAAAATCACTAAATCTGGGAAAAATCATCAGCAGTGGTCAATATGTGTAAAGATTAGAAACCTTAGAAATCTATGTATTAAGGCACATTTAACATTAATTCAGGTTTTTTCCCTCAATAATTTCCTGCAGCACAACTGATGCTGCTTACTTTCTTTCGACATTGAGGCTCATTAACTAATCTTTTAGTTGTGTGTAAACATTTGTGGAATCTAAACTGAACAATGTTCCTCCAGATTTATAAACGTTTTGTATATACATGTTCACATCTTCGTAACCATCACAAAAACCTGTGGAAGTAGATATAAATTCAAGTAAAGGATCTTTAATGAAAAAACACCAGTCAAAAATGTTGGAAAGTCAACATCACGGTGAAAAAGTAAGCAATTTACAAACAGTACAGCACAAGCAATGGCAAAAACAAAGGTTGAGAACAGCAACAGCAGTCAAAACTGGGAAATCGAAACAGTGAAACACTTGGTATTATCAGAAATGGAGCGTAAACATGTGAGTAAATGAAAAGCCTTTTAAAATGGACAGAGTGTGAGTGTGGCTGATTAAACACAGGCCTGTTCAATCAGTAGCTGGGTGACTGAGCGGGAAAGTGTGTGTGTGTGTGTGTGTGTGTGTTGGCCAAGTTTGGAATGTTTTGTGATGTTTACGCTTGATAGATATGTGCTTCATATTTGGCATGAGACGAGATGTTTAACTAATAAAGCCTTTCCTCTTGTGTTTTTCTCTTTGTTGCTTTCTATTGTGTGTGTGTGTGTGTGTGTGTGTTTAAGGGAAAAGAGAGGGAAAAAGTCCAGTCTCTGTCCTTGCTTTACCCCACTGAACCTGTTCTGCTGGCTTGAACCTAGTCTGAACATCTTGAGCCTAAAATATTCCTAGATGATGGCAGATGATGAGTAGAGAGGAGAGGAGTAGAACCCAACACTCCAGACTAAATGAAATAATCAGAGCTGTATTAGTTATTAGTATAAATTCTAAAATAACGCTTATGTCACCAGATAGAAATGAGTCCTATTGTCCATTTCTTGTTTTTATCACTCTCCTGCTCATATTTTCATGGGAGTGTTCTCCGTGTCTGAATTCCTAGTCAGGCAATGAGCAGACATACCTCATTTTTCAGATCAGTCTGTCTAAACAGGGATGAGTACATTCTTTTTCACTGAGATAAGCTTGCATTCATTTGTAGGTATGATGACACAAAATGACACTATAAAAATTCCGAGATGTCAACATCATGAGCATGAACCCACACTCAAACCCTGCCCCTAACCCGAAGTGCGAAGTGAAATACACAAAATATACAAATCAATCGCAATCAGCGTGTAAAAACAGTTACATCATAAAGAAGACAATATTTTGTGTTTCTAGGAGATATAGTTACAGAATAAAATATAGATTTGTGCACACAAGGTCCTGATCAGAGTCTTGTTGGATCCAGAGCCTGTCCTGGGAGCACTGGGTGTGAGGTGGGAATATCTCCTGTACTGGACACCGCCTGCACCATGCACACACACACATTCACTCACACCTAAGTTTATTCTAGACAATTTACTTAGGGAGGAAGACTTATATGAAATGTCAACCCCAAATATCAAATACTCTATACTTGTACTATAGAGATGATGTTTTTTTGCTCATATCTGTGCATGTTGGCAGGAATAAGTCTGAGGTCCACATCAACTTAGTCATGCACTTAAAAATGACTATTTTTTCCACTGGATTCAAATGAAATCTCAAATGAAAATCTTTTACAAAATCTTCCTGGTTTGGGTCTAAAAAAATTATATTTTGTCTACAATGATAAAATTAAATATTAAGAAGATGATAATGCCATCTGTGCACTTCGGTACATTCATGCTATCAGTGTTTAGGCAGTTGAATGAAATTTTAAGATGGTTTAACTAGTGTCATAATCACTTTTCTGGCATATGCACAATCCTTCACTCTTCAACATGTGCTAACTCGATCTGGGATGATTTTTCTTCACTCAGCTCTAACGTCAGCAGTCAGCAGCAGGTTATCTTTTTTATTTCAAGTGGTTTGACACAGCCAGCCATTATTACTGTCATTATTGTTTTGTTAAGACAGAGGAAAACTATCAAACACATCTGAACTCCAGACAATGTTTTTTTTTTTAATCTACAAACATATATTACATGTATGTATATTTACTCTATAACTAATACATATATACTTAGCAGTGAGGGGCATATGCCCAGTGTGAACCCTCAAATACGAACACTGCAGTCTACAGAGACTTGCCAATGTTTTTAGACTGCCACAAATGGAAACCATCACAGAGATTGGCAACCATCCACCCAAACAGATGTGCACTCTCTGTAGCGTGAGTAGATTCTCCATTCCTCCTACTTCCATCATTCCTCTGAATTTAATGTAGTTTCATATAAATATACTGTCTGCAAAAATTTTTTTTCCACCATCTTGTTACTACTTACATGCAAGTTCAACTTCATAGCTGTTGACCAACAGAGGATATGTTTTAATGTATACGATGTATGCTTGGGTCTTTATACAGTATAATAGGACATGAGTCATTATTTTCTCTAGCTATTGTGGAAAAAAAACGTCACGTCAGTACAGCAATTAAATGTATTTGAAAGGTTCGAGATTTTGCCATGTGGATTGCTCTACAAACCCAGACGATTGCATTAAGCATGATATGATATGATATGATCATTTTTATTTACCTGAGCATTGAATGTTAGATTAGTGAGAATGACAAAACACAGATAAAACTTCAAATGTATTGATTTCTAGCAAAAACATTGCATGATATTATGCCATATGTGAATATTACTTGGTTTTTGTCCATAAGTGACATTAACATATTGCCCTTAATGTATTTAGTATAAAGATCAAATTAAACAACCCATACCAAAAAAGTTGTTAAGAGACCCCTCTAAAGTATTTGTCTTTTTATGGTTCTGTAAGTGGATACTCACACTAGGAGACTAAATAAGACGAGAAGCAGTGGTCAGTTTTTTGGTCAGGCATCTGCCTGCAAAATCACAGATGTGTTTATTCGGACAGGATAAAAAAAAAATCAGCTGACTATAGAGTTGGTCAAAAAACAGATTATTTGGTCTGTTTCTCAGGGGAAGCAGGTGAAAAACATTGACATGGCAGATGGAAATAAAATCACACAGGAGCATCTGCAAATAATGGAATTATACCGGGTCGTGACGTACATTTATTCTCATCAAAATAGGCCTAAAGACTGCCTGAGACCTTTGTGAAAAATGCTGCACCAACGGCCCAGCACCTAGCCCTTGAGCTGTTAACAGCTTTGAATTGAAACCAACACACTAAAGTGTCTGTCCAATCAGTCCAGAGTGTCTGATTATCTGCTAGACTGTGGCTAGTGGTTACGGTATTACATTAGTGCTTAGTTTAGTGTCACCAGGAATCTGCTCTGCTACTATACTTCTGGTACAGATTCCGGAGATCAACATCTACAATAAACCATTATTTTAGCACTTTTGAAGGATTTTGAGGATGTGTGATGTAAAGATGGACAGAGCTGATTCTCACAAGAAAAAAATGGCACAATTTTGAAAATCATCCATCCATCCATCCATTGTCTATACATGCTTTATTCCTAATTAGGGTCACGGGGATCTGCTGGAGCCTATCCCAGCACACATTGGGCGAAAGGCAGGGGTACACCCTGGACAGGTCGCCAGTCCATATTTTGAAAATCATCAAACTTTTTAATTATGCAAAATATAACAGCCGCTGATCCCCTTAAAAGTTATGCAAAAGATTCCACAATGGTTTTGTGGAGGTTTCTGCACATAGACAGAAACTCAAACATGTGTAAGATGTGCCACTAGCTTCTCTGCCAGATTCTAAGCAGAATAACACAAACCACTGGCACCAAACATTACCAGACAACAGATAAAACGCCTTGTCTGGTAGTGGTTGGGTGCCTGTGGCTTGTGCTCAGGTCTGCACTTATGGAAAAGCCTTGTGCCTGGTCCAACACTGACTAAATAGGAGAAGGCCATTATAAAGTGTTCAAAAGCTTCCACAGCCTAAACCACACATGAGTGCCAAACCGAAAGCTGACTTGGATTTGCTGAACAAATTCCTGTGCAGGAAGTAGCTGTGACACAGCCCCACAATTAGAAGCTTTCCAGAGGAGGGTGACAACCTGATAATGACACGTAATCACAGCATGGTATCAGAAGTGGTCTTAGCCCAGGCTTTAGGCAAGCTGCTGATGCAGATAACACTTTTCTAAAGCCTTTTTTTTTAACATTTGAAGGTTACCTGCTGCACTGGAAGAAAGAATATGTTTAAGAAATACAACATGGTTTGTGAAATTAAATATTTGAAAGAGTTTTTGGTCATTAGGTGCTGCTGGTGAGGTAAGTGTGTGGAAGTGTTTATTTAAAATTGCTCATTTAATATAAATTGTGCTTATAAAACACAATTTTATACACACAGCTAACAACAGGATTTAGTGTACCTGTCAGACAGCTCTGGTAGTCATTTAGTCTTTGATGACCCTAAAAGACTCAGGCATGTTTTTATCTATTACACAATCATCTGGATCAAAAAGATAGCTATGATAGCCAACTGGTGTACCATGAAGATCTAACTGGAGTTCAGGTCATTAGAAAATCATCAAAGACTACTGTTTTACTAAAATCTTTATATAGATAAACATGAACATGGCCACTGACCAGCCCTGCTCTGATTAGGATCACTCCTGCACGGTAAATGTTTGATGTCCAGACTCAGATGTTCGAAACTGAAGGAAAGCCTGAACTTTCTTGTGCTTGTTATTAGTAAATAAAAATACAATATTTCTACAAAAGGAAATATTCTTTCCCAGCAGCCATCATGTCCTTATTGTATGAATTGACTTATTGTATGAAGTCTATTCTCAGTCTCACACACCCTTATCTCAAAGCTCATCACCCTCTTCAGGACGGCTTTGTGCTATTTCATGTGCCTTGAATGATTTAGTGTAAACATAATGGTATTTCATGCATCATTCACATTTCACTGGTGCAAAATGTTCAACCGACTCTATCATCATGCCTCCCAGGAAGGACTTTTATCAATGTGGGATATTCAGTAAGGAGATAGCGGATGCAGGACAGAAAACAGAGACCTCTTTATGTAATGGGTGCAGAACAAGCAACAGAACAATTCGTATATTTTATCGAGGTCATAATTCATTACATAATACATTTGCTGTAGTGATATGTGGCAGAATGGCGCAGCAGGTGCTGATCTTGCCAAGGATTCCAGTTTAATCCTGAGCTTAGGTTACTGTGTGTGAGCTTGTTTTCATGGGTTTTCTTCTAGGTTCTTTAGCTTCCTTCTACCTCCCAGGGTAACTGACAGCACAGTGCATTGGCACTAGCTGTGATTGAGTGTGTGTGTTCATGTCCAGTGATAGTTTAAGGATACACTGTAACCTTGACTAGAATAAAATGAACGAATGAATGAATGAATGAATGCTACATTTATGGGCAATAATAAGTGAGCTGTTAGTGACCTAATTCTTCAGATCTAATTCTTGTTTGGGACAGTAACAGGAACAGTAATTACTTGCGAGAGGCATTTCACAGTGACCTAAACTTGTGCCTAAGAGCAGCGATATGATCAGGGTTCTCTCTTATAAATCAACCAAAGAGGCATAGTTTGTCTTCAGTGATGCCTGTGGAAGAAACGCATGAAATCATCACTATTGCTGTGATGAGGTTTATAATACAGTTCAAAACAGTAGCAGAAACGTTGCCACACTGAATAACTGTGACGAGAGAGAGAGAAAAAGTAAAATACTGTGCTTAGGTTGAGACAGAAAGGTAGGTCATAAATCACAGAGTGCTATTCTCTCTTTCTGCAGGTCCAGAAGGAGCACATTTAAAATCCATTAGTGATGGTGCAGCCAGCTGTACATCAGCAATGGTCATAAATTGCTTTATTGGATGAAGTTTCTGTAAAGTGATGAGCTCAGCGATACTGATTTCAAATGAGAGATTCAGGCTGTTTTTCAGCATTGTTAGGGGAAGATGACACAAGCAAACTAATCTATCATGAATTCTACTCTAATGATCAGAAACAGTAATAATATAATTTAAAACATCTAAAGCTATCTGATATTTCTGTTTCTGATAACAGTGCTGCTATTAATAAGAGCAAATTTGTTACCCTGCCTACAAAAATAACTAATATTGGTACCATATAGTTCATTTTCTTCAATGCACGCCCTCTCTCTCTCTCTCTCTCTCTCTCTCTCTGAAGTCTGACTGTTTGTTCAGACATATTGACATTAGGCCTCTTGGTTTTTTTCTCCCAAGTCACACAGCTGTGTTCAATGCAAATATATATGGCCCCCCAACCTTCCAGCTGTGGCAACCAGGGTAGTCCTATGGACGCTGCTCCACCATCCAAAAGCTTAACCTATATCTACAGTGGAGTATCTCAATGTTTGCATAAAGAAAAAAAAAATCCAAGGAGTAAGCTGGAACAGTACCACATAGCAGAAAGGTTTAGTGACGCATGTTTGATGTCTCTGTTGCCTGGAGATCCAGGTTCCTCCAACCATGACTGGAGCCACAGTAACATTTGGGTGCTTTAGCCAGTCCTACATAAATGGAGGAATGTCCCTAGATTACAGGTGGATCCCATTTGCAGGTCTAGGGTAAATGTTTATCATTCCTAAACCAAGTCTGGCCCACAAGTACTATATGGTATTCATGTGAAGTGAAAAAGAGCTCAGGTTGGGATATGGAATTGAACACCGACAAAAGCTTTACATTTGGTTAAATATTGTGATGGTAAGCTTGTTTGATTAAAAGTTATGGTTCCCCCCTTATACATCTGTAATGCATAATGTCATACATGTAAAACACATAGATTGTATATGATAGATTCTTAGATTGGTGTAAATCTGGAAATATCCTTCACTTGTGTGTGACAAAATGTAACCAGAAGTGTAGGAAACAGAATAATTTGTGAGGATGGAGGGTGAGGGTAGTTTTGATTAATTATTCAGACATTACTTTTTATGGACAGGCTCTACACAGCTAAAGAATTCTAGAAGATTAAAGTCATGTCAGTCTGTCATGGCAGCTTACAGCCCTCACCAGACTGCATACATCTGTAGCCAATAAAGTTGCATAATTTCCCATCTCTCCTCCCATTCCAGGAGCCTCACTGTATACGTCAATGCTAGGGACAGATGGGGGCGCTTGGAAGTTAGACAGAGGAGGAAACGTAGGTTGCAAACGTATGTGAGAAAAATGGAATAAAAACAGACGCATCACAGCCTGTTGAACAAACTGTTCTCTAGGTGGTGCAGGTGGCAGCCAAACAGATGTTGCACATCTGGCTTTCATAACATTGCTTTCACGATAACACATACATTGGTAGTGGACATGAGACTTTAATAGCAATGTTCAAGTTTCAGGAAAACATGTACTTTTAAACATTTATCCCAAACATTTTCCTGAGATTTGTAAGTAATAACACATAGCATTTTTACTAGGCTCTGGGTTATAATTATAATATTAAATACAAACCACATCAACATAAGTAACATCATCATGAGAGGAACCACTGCAAAGTCAGTGTGGTGAAGAGGTTTTGTTTTTAATATAAGCATGTCATAAATAAGTAAATAAAGTTGAAAGTGAATGAATTCGGCTGGGTTTTGCCTGCAAATGAGTAGCTAGTGTGATGTGAACAGGGACTGAAACTCCTGTCCTGTGTCTGCAGGATTATATACATTTTTGGTTAAAAGTTCTGTTTTCTGGAGGTTTAAAAGTCATCTATATAACTAAAATATTGATTTAAACTCCTTGTCAAACTTGACATTCATTCATTAAACTCTTAAGTACATACATTTTTTCTAATAGTTTCATTGTGTTGATGAAATAAATAACAACATTAAATTATGTTTTAGGGTCAACAAGTGCATAGTAAGTCCTATGATACTGAGTCCCTCTGACACTGTATAAACCTAACCCGCACACACACACACCCACACACACCCACACACACACACACCCACACACACACGTGCACAAAACACAAAGTTCCTATGCCAAGTGCCAAGAGGCTCATCAGAATAGCTGTCACATAGTCTGTGTTTTCATAAGTGTCTAACAGGATTTAGCCTGCTAACAAACTGGCAATTAAAGTTAAATCTTAAAAAATAATAGGTGCAGAAAAGACCTGTCCATACATGGTTGTGAAATCCAAACCTCCTATGATAGAAAAAAAAACCCTGGAGGTTTTGTGTACTGCCTTAAAAATGATTGATGATGACACTGTAAGGAAAATGCATATAGAGAAATATACAGTGTTTCCATAAGCAATATGCTATTAAGTACAAATAAGAAAAATATAGCAAAGGTTTTTCTTGCAGTGTATTCCAGCAAGCTATTGGTTCGGGTTATTTGTGTGACGACTCCCATCTGTCCTTTTATGATTCAGTATTTCTTTAAATCTTCCAAATTCTGGATATCATTTAAGAAGACTCAAGTATCAACTATCACCATTTCTCTAGCGCACATAGAAATATCCAGGATAGACATAACCACCGTAACCACAATATTTAACTCTGAAATTCATGTCTGAAAACAACCAACATATGCCATTTGAAAAGCAATATTAAATTATTATGAAATAAATATTTGTATAAATTGCACATGCTGTAATGAATTGTACATGCTTTGTGGTTTGTGCAATTTAGATATCTTAAAATAAAATGCAAGGAGCTGTGGTCTAGAAGTATTTCTAGTTATTAACAGTTCTCAATGGATGTTTAGGGTGACTGCCCTGCAATCTGGCACCAGTATCTGGAATATAGTGGAAAGTTGGACAGACAAAAATGGATAGACATATTCACTGGCTGTAAAAATTCGCCTGTGGTTGAGGTCACGTTTTAAAGCGCCAATGTTTTTTCTAGAACTTGCCAATAGCATGATTAGGAAATTTGTTTTACAAGTCAGCAGTTTTAAGAACCCATTCTACCCATATAAATGCCCACCAAATTCTGAAATTGCACACTGAAATGGTAGATAAACACACACACACACACACACACACACACACACGTATGCACAATAGATTCCTGTGGCATTTGCAGAAAAATTCCACTAAGCTGTAAACCCAGAGGAAAATGTGCTTTTGACTACAGCTGGATGAGAATAGAAAGGACCTGTGCCAACTGTGTGGATGTAACCTAGTGGTCTAATGATGGCCTGAGGATGACTGGGAGGATGCCACTAAGGGGGTGTAGATGGTGTGAGACCGAGAGATTAAACAGGTGTGTAACAGCCTATACATCACCTCATAAACCCACATCTGATGAACAGAAAAGCAATATATTAAATCTAAAGAAGTGACATACTTGTTAATATTGTTTAAGAACTCGCAATATAATTATCTTTTTGTGAAGACAAAATAATCATTGTAATACATTAGTATAGTTTTGATTGATAAAATTGTTTTAATGCAGAATAATTTACTCTTTATATTTGAAAAACAAAAAGAACCTGATCTAAAACTTTCCACTGTAGTAATGATACGATAATGGATTTCCATACTACTACTACTACCACTACTACTACTACTACTACCACTACCACAAATACCACTACTACTACTACTGTTACTACAACCACTACCACAAATACCACCACTACTACTACTACTACTACTACTACTACTACTACTACCACTACCACAAATACCACTACTACTACTACTGTTACTACAACCACTACCACAAATACCACCACTACTACTACTACCACTACCACAAATACCACCACTACTACTACTACTACTACCACTACCACAAATACCACCACTACTACTACTACTACTACCACTACCACAAATACCACTACTACTGCTACTGTTACTACAACCACTACCACTACTACTACCACTACTACTACCACTACTACCACCACCACCACCACCACTACTACTACTACCATCACCACTACCACCACCACCACAAATAATTGTTATCACTACTACTACTACTACCACCACTACCACCACCACTACCACTGCACTTCACTACCACAAACACCACCTCACTACTCACCACTGTTACTACAACCACCACCACCACCACTACTACCACCACTACTACCACCACTAATACCACTACCACCACCACCACCACCACCACCACTACCACCACCACCACCACCACCACTACTACTCACCACTGCTTACTACAACCCACCACCACCACCACCACCACCACCACTCACAACCACCACCACTACCACCACTACACCACTACCACCACCACCACCACCACTACCACCACCACCACCACCACCACCAAATCACCACTACCACCACTACCCACACCACCACCACCACCACCACCACCAATTACACCACCACCACCACCATCACTACCACTCACCACCACCACCAATACCACCACCACCACCACCACACCAATACCACCAATACCACCACCACTACCAATCACCACCTACCACCACTTATACCACCACCAATTCACCACCACCACCACCACCACCATACACCACCACTACCACCACCACCACCACCACTACCACCGACCACCACTACCACCACCACTTACTCACCAACCACCACCACCACTACCACTACCGTTACCACAACCACCACCACCTACTACCACCAATACCACCACTACTAACCACCACCACCACTACCACCACCCAACCACTTCACCACCACACTAATAACCACCACCACCACTAACTACCATACACCAATACTACCACCACTAACACCACCACCACCACTACTACTACCACTACCACTACCAACCACAACCACCACTACCACTCTACCACTACCACTACTACCACCACACCACAACCACCGCTAGGCAATGCCAGTACCACTATTTACCACCACTACCACCACCACTCACCACTACCACTACTACTACTCACTACCAAATACCACCACCACTAACACCACCACCACCACTCATCACCACCACTCACCACCTCACCACTGGCCAACCACAGAACACTACCACCACTCACTACTCTACCACTACCACCACCACTACCACCACACCACCACAAATACCACCACCACCACCTGTTACCACAACCACCACCACCACTACCACCACCACCTCGACTACCACCACTGCACCACCACCACCACCACCACTACCACCACCACCACTAATGACCGCTAGTTACCACCACTCACCCACCGCCAGCACCACCACAACACCACCACCACTGCCACCACCACCACCACCACCATCACCACCACTACCACCACCACTAACCACCACTCACCACCACCACTATCACCACCACCACCACCACCATTACCACCACCACACCACCACCACCACCAATACCACCACCACTACATCCACCAACCACCATCCACCATCACCACCACTTCACCACCACCACTACTACTACTACCACTACCATTACTGCCACCACTACTACTACTCAACACTATCACCACTACTGCTACTACTACCACCACTAACACCACTCACACCACTACTACCACTACTACTACCCACCACTCTACCACTCACCATTACTACTACACTACTACTACTACCACTACCACTACTACCACCACTACTACCACTACTACCACCACCACCACTACTCTACCACTACCCTTACTACTACTACTACCACCACCACTCACTACCACTACTACCACCACTACAACCACTCTACTACTACTACTACTACTACCACCACTACAACCACCACTACTAATACCCACTACCACTACAACCACTACTACTACCACCACTGCTAATACTACTGCCACTACTACCACCACCACCACCACCACCACCACCACACTACCACTCACTACCACCACCACCACCACTCATTTCCCACCACCACTACCACCACTACTACTACCACTACTCATTACCACCATACTGTTTGGCTAATTCACACTTCACCACCACCACCACCACCACCACCACCACCACCACTACCACCACCACCACTACTCTCCACTACCACCACCACCACCATACCACCACCACCACACCACCGCTAGCACCACCACTGCCACCACTACACCACTACCACCACCACCACCACTACTACCATTACCACACACACTACCACTCACCACCACCACTATTACCAACCACTACCACCACCGCTACCACAATTTCACCACCACCACTACTACCACCACTACTGGCACCACTATCACCACTACCACCACACTACTAAATCGCTCACCAATACCACCATCGACCACTACTACCACTACCACCACACAACTCACCACTTGCTACTACCACTATTTACCACTAACCTACTACCACCAATACACCACACCACTAACACTACCACCACTGCCACTCAATTCACCACATACTGTCAACCACCACCACTAATACCATTCACCACTACTCACTACTCACTTCACCACCAATACCACCACCACTACCACTACCACCACCACCACTACCACACCACTACCACCACTACCACTCACTCCACTACCACTCACCACTACCACTTAACACCACTACTCACCACCACCACCACCACTGTTCTACTACCAACTCACTACCACAAACAACACCATCACCACCTACCACCACTCACCACTACCACTACCACCACTACCACCACCACTACCACTGATTACCACCACTCACTCACTCAATACCACCACTACCACTACTACCACTACCATCACCAGCCACCAATACTACCACCACCACCACCACTACCACCACCACCACCACCACCACTCACTACCACCAATTACCACCACCACCACCATCACCACTACCACCACCACCACCACCACCACCACCACCACTAACTACCACTACCACCACAACCACTACCACCGCTACTACCACTACCGCCACCACCACCACTACTACTACTACCACCAATCACCGCTACTACCACTACCATCACCAATAACTACTACAACCACTACCACCACCACTACTTCACTACCACTCACTACCACAACTACTACTAATACTACCACTACTACCACTACTACTCACCACTACTACAACCACCACCACCACCACTACTACCACCACCACTACTACCACCACTACTATTACCACCACTACTACTACCACTACTACCATTACTCCACTACCACCACCACTACCACCACTACCACCACCACTAACTATTACTACCCACTACTCTACTATTACTGCTACCACTAACCACCACTATACTACCACCACTCACACCAACTCACCACCACCACTACTACTTTCTCACTACCACTACCCACCTTCACCACCACCACCACCCACTACCACTACCACTACCACACTGCCACCACTATTTACCACCACCACCAATCTACCACACAACGCCATCACCACACCACTACACTCCACCACATACCACCACCACCACCACCACCCACTCACCACCACCACTACCACTACCACCAATTACTACCACCATCACCACGCCACCACCACTACTACCACCACCTACCACCACCACTACCACCACCACTACTACCACTACCACCACCACTACCACCGGCTACTACCACCACCACCACTACCGCTACCACCACTGTAATTACCACGCCACCACTACCACTACTCACCACTACTAATTACTAATACTACCACCAATCTACCACCACCACAACTACTACCACTCACTACTAATACCACCAATCTACTACTACTACAATACCACTACTACCACTACCAATTACCACTCACTACTACCACATTAGCACCACTAATTACACTACCACCTCACCACTACTACTCACCACCAACACTACTACCACTGCCACTCACTCACCACCACCACTACCACCAACTACCACCACTCACCACACCTCACCACCACTACCACCACTCACCACCACCACCACCACCACCACTCACCACCACCACCACCACCACCACCACTAACCACCACTCACCCACCACCACCACTCACTACCACCACTCACTACTACCACCACAGTACCACCACCACCACCACTAATACTCACCACCACCACCACCACTACTACCACCACACCACTACCACCACCACCACCAACCACTACTCACCACCACCACTACTCACCGCTAGCACCACCACCACCACAAACACCACCACTCACACCATTGTTACCAACACCACCACTACCACCACACCACTACCACAACCACTACCACCACCACCACCACCACCACCACCACTACTACCAACTACCACCACCACCACTACCCATCACCACCACAATCACTACTACTACTACCACCACTACCACCGCTAGTACCACTACCACACCACTACTACCACTACCACTACTACCACACCGCTACTACTACCACAACCACTCACCACTCACTACTACCCACCACTACTACTACTCACAACCACTACTACTAACCACTACTACTACCAACACCACTACTACTCACTAGGCAATACCACTACTACCACTCACTACCACCAATACCACTACCACTACACCACTACCACCACACTACCACAACCACCACCATTACCACCACTACTAGCACCACTACCACCAACCACCACCACGCACACTACTACTGCTACTACCACCACCACTTCTACTACTACCACTACTACTACCACCACCACCACTACTACTACTACCACCACTACTACTACTACCACTACTATTACTGCCACTACTACTACTACTACTACTACTATCACTACTGCTACTACTACTACCACTACTACTACCACTACTTCTACCACTACTATTACTACCACTACTACTACTACTACCACTACTACTACTACTACCACTACTACTACTACTACCACCACCACTACTACTTCTACCACTACTACTACTACTACCACCACTACTACCACTACTACTACCACTACAACCACTTCTACTACTACTACTACTACTACTACCACTACAACCACCACTACTACTACTACTACCACTACAACCACTACTACTACCACTACTATTACTGCTACTACTACTACCACTACTACTACCACTACCACCACCACCACTACTATTACTGCTACTACTACTACCACTACTACCACCACCACTACTACCACTACTACTACTACTACTACCACCACCACTACTATTTCTACCACTACTACTACTACTACTACTACTAATACCACTACTACCACCACCACTACTACTACTACTACCACCACCACTACTACTTCTACAACTACTACTACTACTACTACCTCTACTACTACTACCACCACTACTATTACTACCACTACTATTACCACTGCTAGTACTACTATTACCACTACTACTACTACTACCAATACTACCACTACTGCTACTACTACTACCACAACTACTACCACTACTACTATTACCACCACTACTACTACTACTACCAATACTACCACTACTAATACTACCACTACTACTACTACTACTACCACAACTACTACCACTACTACTACCACCACCACTACTACTTCTACCACTACTACTACTACTACTACCACTATTATTACTACCACTACTACTACTACTACCTCTACTACTACTACCACCACTACTACTACCACTGCTAGTACTACTATTACCACTACTACTACTACTACTACTACTACTGCTACTACTACTACCATTACTACCACTACTAATACTACCACTACTGCTAGTACTACTACTACCAATACTACCACTACTACTACTACTACTGCTGCTGCTGCTAGTACTACTATTACCACTACTACTACCACCACAAATACTACTACCACCACCACTACTACTACAACTACTACTACCACTACTATTACTACTACCACTACTATTACTGCTACTACCACCACCACTTCTACTACTACCACTACTACTACTACTACCACCACCTCTACTACTACTACCACTACTACTACTACCACCACTACTACTACTACTATCACTACTTCTACTACTACTACCACCACCACTACTACTACTACCACCACCACTACTACTACTACTACCACCACCACTACTACTTCTACCACTACTACTACTACCACTACTACTACCACTACAACCACTACTACTACTACCACCACCACTACTACTTCTACCACTACTACTACCACTACTATTACTACCACTACTACTACTACTACCACTACGTCTACTACTACTACTATTACTACCACTACTACTACTACTACTACTACTACAACCACTACTGCTACTACTACTACCACTACCACTACTTCTACTAATGTTACACACACTGGCAAGCTCTTGTAAACCTTTGTGCTGTTGTTGTGACTGTTGTCATTAACTGTGTCTCAAATAAAGCATCTCTGACCTTATATTCAAAAGTCTTAAAAATCCAGAAGTCCACTTAATGCAAATGTTTGTGATTTGAGACACAATGCTAGTTTGTTTACACAGTTCACAGGTCACGTGGTGTTTTACTGCTCCAAGTATTTACATTCACGTTGTCGCACCACCCTTAGCAAGTGACACTATAAACAGCTGCAGGCATTTTATATACATGTAGTTAAAAGCAACCGTAATCCCAGTTTTCCATAAAGAGTATGACTGCAGGAGGGGTTTCAATCATAGTAATATGCTCATTTTTAAGAGGTCAGAGGGTCTAATTGCTGTGGACGCACACTGAACTAAAGAGTGACGTGTGGAAGAGTTTTTCAGAAAGAAACAGAAAGTTTGTCAGAAGGGATGAAGCCGGTTCAACACGATGAGTAATGATCTCTGTATAGAGTCTGCCCTCTCCAGAACATGGTGCTGTGATGAACTCTTCAAAGGACTGACCTGTTTGTGTGGAATGCCAGGCAGCCTGGTCCAAGCTGTTTGAAGTCTTCAGGAGAGTGAGGCCTTTAAAAATAACCATCACTGGCTACTGTTCAGGTCATACCTAATGTTTTTCACACACCACACACAGCACATCTCAACATTCCACACCCTCTTTCATATACTCCCTATTCAATAAGGGGTGGAGTTTTTCAGTTTATTATTTTAAAAAAAGAACTGATTATGTCTGAATAGACATAAATATGGATATGTGGAGACATTAAACAGAGCATGAATCTGAACACATGAATTTGAATAACGTTCACCAAATCTGGACCTGATTCATGAAACTGTCATTCAGCAAGAAAACTAGCTGCCACTGGACTGCAGCTGATGAATAAGCTTCAGCTACTTCACACAAGCTCCTTATTTAAATGGTTTATTTACATACAGAGCACACAAGTATATCATATACATTGTGGCATTTGGCAGACCCCTTTTCTAGAGTGCCTCACAGACGTCAAAGACATTACATTTTACATTTATTTCATTTATACAACTGTGCAGTTAAGGGGTAAGGGCCCAGCAGGGGCAGCTTGACAGTCCTGGATTTGAACTCACAATCAAATCTAATGGTTGAATGCTTTAGCCACTGAGCTATCACATAGTCCCCACTTATATATTTTTTTTAATATTATAAGGTCTCAAAAATGACAGAAATGTGAGTACAGAATGAAAATAAAGTCAAATATGAATTAATTAATGCTATGATGTAAGCATATATGGATGCTTATGGAAGGCTTTTTTTTGCTATACACTGAACACTAGGGGGTAAAAGATGAATAATAAATAATATTTTAGTTTCAAGACCTTGTTGTGTACATGTAAATGTATTAAACAACTTAAAACATGGTACTTTTTGTTTGAACGCACACATTTTTTCAAGTGATCAAAAATACTGACTAACAAGGAAACAACAGCAGTTCATGAAACTTTGTGAGAGCCGTGGAGACAAACCCAGGAGCAACAGTCAGTGACGTCGCCACCAATCTCCACGGGTCAGAGGTGAAGGTCCACCATTCAAAAAAGTCCTGAGAGCAGAAATACAGAGAACATACCAGAAGATATAAACCAATCATCATGGAATTACAAAGAAATACAAAGACACAAAAGTGATGGAAAAGCCAAAGTGAGGAGAAAGAAAGAATCTGCTCATGTTCCAAAATATATGAGCTCATGGTTCAAGTATGGTGGAGGTAGCGTCATGGCTTGGGCTTGCATGAGCTTCTGAAACAACAGCACTAATCTTTATTGATGATGTAACTCATGATGGTGGCAGCAGGATGAATTCCAAAGTTTACAAAAATATTCAATGAAATCCAATGTGTAAAAACAAAAGAACTGGCCATTCCTGTACACTTGAGAACCTGGTCACCTGCAAGTACACAGATTTAAACAAAGCTTGATTTATAAATATAGAGGAACATACCTAAATGAATAAATATGTGTCTGTTAGAGTGATGAAATAAATGATAGTATTTAAACCTTTTTAAACAGCCTGTATGCTCAAGATCCTGCATTCATACCAGTGCTTCATCGTGCTTCTTATACATCAGTTGAATAAATGAGATAATAAAGATCCACACTTTCTGATTGATTTACAAATTACATCTTCTTATATATCGGTATTCCCATAAGTGTACTTATGATTTACATTATCTGCTATTTAGTCTACTTACTAAAATAATAATTATAACAAACTATAATATAAGGCCCTATGGTCTACTTGCTGCAATTATTTATGAAACTGAAATCAATGGATTTTTGGTTATTTAACTGCAAACCCAGCATTTCTAGGTTGTTGTGTTTTTAAGCTCAAATGTGCATGCACTCCATCCTGAAATTCATGCACATATACAATGCACATAGCCCTTATAGCTGTTTTATTAGCATGATTTGTTGAAATGCCTTTCAAATAGTTCTGACTCAATCTGAACAGTTATCTTCAGCTAGTTTCAGTGTCAGACTTACAAACCTAGGCCTCTACTATTTTTTGTTCTGCCCCCATACTTGTGTTTATGTTATGGGCTATGTTGTTGTACTCTCCTTCTTGTGAAAGTCATTAACACATTAATGTCAAATGGAAACAGACCTCAGATGCTAATGCCACAGCTAGTATCCAGTATCAACTAAAACTTTGCCAAGAAACAACAGAGCAAGTGTCTAATTACTTTCAGGTCACAACAATCTGATGATGAAGGTTTTATAATTGTATTCATACCTAACAGTCACAGTGTTATTGTTAGATACTCTATCCAATATGCTGGAGTACAGAGCACATTTTAATGACTATCCAAACACTGCACATGTGTATGTTTTGGCTTGTTCCTTTTATAGTTGTTTTTTTTTTGTTCACAGTGACACTTTGTTGTATAAATGCTGCTTTTCAAACTTTTCCATTTGTAAAAATAAGAAAAATAAATAAAAACTAAAATAAAATAAAGTACTGTGTATATCCCATGAATTCAAGGTATTATAAATGGCATTCGATTTTTTTCAGACATTTCACTAATAACCTTATAATTTATAAATTCTCAAATTATTCTTGCTTTCTTTGGTATAAATATTTTTGTACTGATATTAGAAAAAGAAAACACATACAAACCAACCCCTTTAGAACTCCTAGTATTAGTCTTGTTGATGGTTAGGTAGATTTTGAATGGCAGGTTGCTGAAGGCCTGCAGTGAGGTGGGCGGAGTCACACATTCAGCAGAAGAGGTGTGAAAGCCACAGTGAGGCAAACAGTGGCTCGGTATCTAGGCAACGACAACAGTAGCCCCTCTCTCCTTTCCACATGTTGCGGGAACAGGCGTTTGTGTTACAGGTAACGTCGTCCTGGACACGGACTTTGTTGACACACACACCAAACATCAAATCCTCAGTCAGATACATCATAACACACATCAGCGTGTACTCTTATCATGACACCCACAAACCCAGGCACGGACAGTGAATAGGCAAACTGATGCTGAGTTCAAAGAGGACAGAAATTTTCAGCACTTTGTCATGAAAATCTACAACATGGCTCGAGGTAAACAAAGGAGATAGACAACTTCATTTCTCTCTCTCCCCATTACATGCATAAACAAAGGGAAGATTGATGGGCTTCAAAGTGGAGTTGGATGTGGCTGACCCAGTAGAGTCCAACTGTGAAGCTTGTCCATCACTGGGTTTCTGGGAAGACACTGAATGTGCAACTAGCACACACTGACTTGCTGGAAGTGACCTGTGTGCATGTTTGTGCACCTCGAGCTGTCTGTGTGTGTCTCTGTTTTGACACGCTTTATAGACATCTGCATGTATGCATGTTGACCATGTGCATACTCGCAATAAAAGTGTTTATGTATTTAATGTTTATGTGTAGGAATGTGTTCATATATTCACCGCCCACCTACAAACAAACACACACACACATGCAACTTGGTCTTAATGAGCTTGCTGAGGGCAATTTCTTCGATTATCACATCTGTGCTGAAATCTCCAGGGAGATTTTCCCATGCTTGCTCCCAAACAGAGTCAAGCCCTACTCGGTGGTAAATTAAAATTCTGGAGCTTTCCAGGATGGAGCCTCACAACCCATGAATCCTGCCCATAGATGACGTCTCAAGCCCCGTTAATGGCTCCTCCAGTGCTGTATCCGTTTCATCCTGCGTACTAAACTGCTCTCATTTCAGTGCCTTGCTGTGGGCACACACCATACTCCACTTAGTCCAGGCCCATTCTAGGTTGAGTGTTCTCAGAGCAGATGGTATGGTATTTATGAGCCTTTTTTCCTGTACATGCAAGTACGTCACTAGCTTTGCGGTGATGCAGGTTCCAGTCAATTAACCTCACAACCTTTGGCCTGAAGAGTGTTAATCTACTGAGATGTTCTACAGAGGTCTGCTGTGACTTTCTTTGTAAAATATAGTTTGTCTCTCAGCGTAAGCTAATGCTCAGGACTGCTTTATTTTCAGCTCAAAGTCAAAACATTGTCAGTGTTTATGTGAGTGATTTAAGCCTTGTTTTTATCAGATATAGATTTTTACTACAACACTGAAGATTTAATACCGAAATGGCACACGTCATTATTCAGCTTATTATTAAACACTTTTCATGAGATTCCTAAGAGTTATTGTGTGCAGTAAATGAAATAAAACATAGGCATGTCTCCATTACATGTAATTCTTCCATTGTACCTAATTTATTAGTATTATTGTCCTTTCAAAATCTATTAAAGTCTATCATATCTAGGGAGATGTTTTCATTTCTAGAAGTCAGAGAACAAGGTATTTTAATCTTATGCATTACTTATATGAAAGAATATTTTATAGATTAATGTATGAATTAGATAAAGAGCATGGTGAACTTGCTGATTCAATTTATTGATTTAATTACTCAAAATGTTCATTTTCTTCCTACTTTCTCTGGTGGCAACAGGATATGAAGGTCAGCTGAGATTTCTTTATCCTTAGCCACAGATTCTAGCTCCTCCTGACTTTCCCAAGCCAAATGTTGGATGGAATCTTGGGATACTTTGTCCCGGGGTCTCCATCCAGTGAGAAAGTGAGAGTAAGCACAGTGACCCAGTTGATATACTCCATTACCTCAGCCTGTTCTCACACCTGATCTTTTTTGGTCACTACAAACATCTTTTGACCCGTAGGTGAAGACAGGGACATAAACTGACCATGCTTAAGTCACTATATAGCTGCAGTCTCAGTTTATGTTGTTTTTTTAAACTCCATTCCTTGTGACATCAAAGGATTTCCATCAGCCCTCCTGAGCACTTCAGACTCAACTGCTAGGATCACCTAATGCCCTGTCACAAGGGTCACTTCTCCTTCATTGCAGTTACAATGGGTCAATGTCTGACTGACGTTATCGGAGACCTGCCACTGAGCCGCAGGAGTCAACATTTTGGTGGTGTCCATGGTGATTTTCCCACCTCTTTCTCTCTTACTTGTGACTCGCAGGAGTGCAGGAAACATGGAGAACTATTTTCTTCTAGCAAAACGTTTGGAAAGTTAAAAAAAAAAAAATAAATCTTTATAAAATCAATCACATACTGTTCCTCACATGAAAAACATAAAAATACTAATCAAGCAATAAATAAATCTCATCCAGTAATTTGCCTTAATTGACTGATTTTTTAAAACTATCATTAGCTTTTACTAAAGAAAAGCTTTTTAACATATCAGTTGAACCTGTTTAGGGATTACACGTTTTTTTAAAGTGTTTGTGTAGATCAAGACAAAGTAAAGGTCAAGGGTGGACACAGATTGACCCCATCAAACTTAGAATGGACACTGCAACTGATGCTTGGCTAAAGTGGCACATTCTTTCATGGATTCCAAGCATTCTGTTCCTTCTCTTTGAAGGGAAGTGAGAATGACATGATGAACAAAAAAAAAAGCTTTTGACATGGCAACCATTATTCAAAACACTGTTTTTTTTTGTTGATTTGCTTTAAAACACACATTTCCTCAATAATACAAAGTCTTTTTGTTCAGTTTCCATGTGTGGGTTACACTGTGTGTGGCAAAAGAATATCATTTTCAGTTGTCTTCATTCCCTTCAAACATTTATTACTGCTCAAAATTGCTTTGTTTTTATCTGAACCATTGAAACATTTCAGTTGTTTGGCGAGATAGTGAAATGTTATTTCAGTAACAATGAAAATGTTGTTTGATCAATTCTGCCAGAACATGTGGTTACAGTGGAATGTGATAAGCCTGCATTTCTCATGATTGGCTTAAAACATGAATATTCAATTAATCCATCTGTTCCTTAAACCGGGTTAATTCATCAGGGTCTTGGTAGCAACAGTGGGAGCAGAGATGCCCAGACCCCCTGTCTCTGATAACTTCCTCCAGCTCCTCCTGGATCCCCGCTGATCCCAGGTATAATCCCTCCAGCAGGTCCTGAGTTGACCCTGGGGCCTCCACCACGATAGCTGTGCCAGGTACAACTATAAAGGCAGGTGCCCAGGGGGCATCCTTATCAGGTGTCCAAACCACTTCAACTGGCTCCTCTCAATGCAAAGGAGCAGCAGCTTCAAAGAATTTGCAATCTTTCGATCATTACCCTTTTATGACAATAGATGAAGGTGGGGATGTAGATCAACTGATATTCAATTCAATCTGTATAGCACTTTTTACAATGGGCATTTTCCCAAAGCAGCTATAAAGGAATATAAAAAATCCAAATAGAAATGATAAACTTTAGAATTTTAACTTATATTTATCTTTACTGAGCAGGTCAGAGTTAATAGTGGTAAAGAAAAACTCCCAGAGATTATATGAAGCAAAAACCTTGAGAGGAATCAGATTCAGTCGTCATCTGAGTGACAATGGGAATGTGATTATATATGTGATTGTTTCTCTTCTGTACCTGTGAACTATATTGTCAAGTTGAATTGTGTAACCAGGAGCTTTTGAGCAACTTTGAACATCAGTATAATTTCTGAATCCATTATAGATTTAACACTAATTCCTCCCTGCTGAAGCCATCAAATGTTCACTAACAGAGATTAGAGCACAAAACCAACTACAGCAACAGCAGTTCAAAGCCATCGTTAGGGTCTCCAAGTGGTTCAATCCACAGCAATCCCATGTATCTTCAGGCTATTTTTGTGCAGCCTCCAAGTGATGAGACTCCATCCAGGAGTAGGGCATCATGATAGATCAGAGAGCAGAAGCAGTCAGGATCTCAGGAACATCTGTAATACAGGATGTATAATGTAGACCAATATTTCTGAAAGGTTGTGATAAGCGGTGTAAACTCAACAGGTTTGACTAATTGCACTTCTAGATATTACAGCTGAACATGCGTAATAAAATCAAAATATTGGTGCAGGAATGTGACTGGAATGGTCTAGATTCTTCCCATGTGGTTACAAAACTAATAATAATAATACATTTTCATTGTACCTGTCAAGGTGATAATGTCATTATATGGACTGCTGAATACATTGTTGTTCAGGAAACCCCTCAGCCATTACAGGTGAACGAGAGCAAAGGAGGAGAAAGGCTTAGAAGGGGGAGGGCAAAAGCGGTGAGATGAAAAAGCAGGAAGAGCAGCGGCTGATACAGATCAGAGTTGCAGACAGATGGAAGAGAGCCCACTGGGGAGCTCTAGGAGCCTGAGAAGGCACATGAGAGGGAGGAGGAGGAGGAGGAAAGGTAAAAGAGGAAGGGCTCAACGGACAGGTACAGACTCAGAGAAAAACAAGGACATGAAAGGAAAGTGGAGAAGGGGGCACACGCTCATAAGTCTTAAGCCTACCTGATCACAGGGAGCCCACCGCCAAACAATGGACCCAGTGTGTGTCTGTGTGAGGGAGAAGGGAGTTCTTAGTAGGTTTTGCCCTGGCATACCTGAGTAGAAAAAAGATAAGATCCAAAGGGTCTCCTCTTCCTCCATCTACTGTTCTTCTCCCTATCACTTTTATGTTCCCTTTTCAAGGCCTTAGGAGATTAAAGGTGAGTGCTGATAAAAAAAAGAAGGAAAAAACAGAGGGGGTGGAACATACAGGAAGGAAAAATGGAGAAGAGCAAGGTGATAAGAACAATGGTGCATCTGTTCCTGGCCATATATGTGATGTATATGTGTGTGTGTGAGTAAGAGTACTTGTCTTGCTTGTTTATAATAGAAGTCATTGTAAAGAAAATAAAATACTGTGTAAATGCAGTTAAAAAGCTAAAGACAAATGGGAAAGACAACAGAAAATGTGCAGTTCCTATCCATGTTGTGCTTATGCTAATATGAAATAGGAAAATTGTGTGTGTGTGTGTGTGTGTGTGTGTGTGTGTGTGTGTGTGTGATTAAAAGAAACAGCAGTGAGAAGTCATTTTTAAAAGACGTTTTTTTTCATCATTTTCCTAACATATTACAAAGGAAGGTACACTAAATGTAAGCTTAAATAAAGTTTTTAGTGAAATATTATGAAGCATTTTAGTGAAATAAAATGAAATGGCCATGTTGTGCCTGATGAAACTCATAGAAATATCATTCATACCATAGCTGTCACTGAGAGAAAAAAATGAACAGATTTCCCTAAACCAAGAGAAGCCATCACAATGCCCTCAGTAACCTTTAGAAAGTTGCTTTCCTAATTTCTTTTCTTTCTCTCTCTCTCTCTCTCTCTCTCTTCTATGTTTTTCCTTCAAGCCAGATTCCAGCCGTTCAAGCTGAGACGAGGCCAGATCCAGCAGACTGATCCTCCAAGATTCTGTCAGCACCAGCACTCAGAGACACAGAGGCGCGTGCAGGCTGTAGTAGCTAGTAATGCTTCACATACATATATATTATTACTACTCACACATGCATTATAATCATGAGTGTTTCTCTCTGGAAGAAGAGCAGTTGTAAGATATCGGGCATCAGTGGTTTGTTAGTTAGTTGGCAAAACTCTATGGCAGTGTCATGCACATGTGTAGCTCAGTAATGCCTACATTTCAGAAGTGCCATAAAATGTACATTATTCAAATCCTGACACATTTTTTGACCAGATGTTAGACGTAAGTGTGAACAGTATTTGGATTTATAAGGTTCCATCAGGATGTTTTGGATTATTTTAACATCAACTGGTGTGTAATAGAGAAGATCTCATGATAGTTTATAACTCATTAAAAAGCCTTTGTAGCCTATTTACATTCAGTCATTCAGATTCAGATTCCGTATGACATTGCCACCCCAGCCACCAGATGTCTTGGGCTTCAGAGTTTTCACTGTGTTGCTATGGTTATTGATTAATTTCACATTTCATCTGTTAGTCATTGCCATTTCAAATGCCATGTCTCAGCATTCATGGCAAAGTCTTGCCCATTCAATATTAAGTATAAGCTGTTTCCTTAGTCTTCCTTCAAGTCATCCTTTGTCACTGAATTACCTATATATTCATTTGAACCAGTTGGCCTAATGATTGAAATGACTGCATGATCAATACAAACAGTAGTGTCTGAACAGCAATCATTTATTTAAGCTGCAAAAACTCGTCATTACTGTTACCAGTTTAATGAGAAACTTTGGAGTTCATCCTTGTACATGCACTTCATATATACCTATATGAAGGTATATACATAGATATATATAAAGGTATATATACAGCTTCATATATACCTGTATATTCTACAAACAGGACAAATTCAGCTCTCTGCCATCTCCATGACATCCACTGTTAACGTAGATTTAGATAATATCACGCCTCCATGCCTCACATGGCCCTGGGTGGGTGTTTTTCTTTCCACCAACATCGATTTAATGCTCTAATGTCTTATTGAACGCTATGCAAAAATGGAAACTCTAATATGCTCACAATTAACTAAAGAAACTAAAAAGATATTCTGAAATCCTTTATAGAGAATCCTATGCTGTCGGACAGTTCACTGACAGTAGTGCTCGGTCTCCTGACTGAGTTTCCCAGCAATTCTGTGTCACCTCTCTGCCAGTGCCTCATCATTGACTCCACCTGGTTGTTATTTTCCAGTTGTCTATATATAATCATATACTGCATGCTAATCATCTTTGTGCAGTTTTTCTTCTGCTATACACTGCAGATGAATTAATTGCCCAGTTGGTGGCCTTTTTTCCCATTCACACTGTTGGTCTTGCCTCACCGTAGGCTGGTGATTTAGATTCTGCATTTTAGAATCTAGTGACAGATTTCATTTGAGTTGTAAATACCCACACTGCATATGCATTTAAATATTTTCACGTAAAGCTGAGCTTATACTCAGCTTTGAAGGTAACATTCAGAGATTTGTTATGTAGAAATGTGTATGTAAGATGCCACCTTTTTAAGTGTTTCTCTACCAATTATCCTATACATGGTTGTGGGGAACCTGGTGTCTATACCGGTGGACTCAATATGATGGACACACTGGAAATGGTGCCCAAACTTTGCACAGCAAAAGCATACACACACAATCATACACATTACGGACAATTTAGACATGCCAATTTTGCCTACAACGCATGTCTTTGGACTGGGAGAGGAAACCTGGAGGAAACCCTCAAACTACTGGGAGAACATGCACACACAGGGTGGAGCCAGGAATCGAACCCGCAACCCCAGAGGTGCAAGGAGCTCACCACTAAGCCACCGTGCCCCACAATAGAGTATCTATATGGATCAAATTGAATGAACGCTGGATTCCTTTGTTATTGCACGTAACCACTTGAAATCCAGATGTATGGTTAAGATTTCTCTCCATTTCCTCCCACTTAACATTAAACTAGTGACTGTGTGTTGGATAAAATTACATCTGAGCCTCCTATCTGAATTGTTCCATTATTTGACCTTTTTGGCACAAATGGGAACTTCAACACTCCAGAGAATTATTTCATGAACACTCCCCTTATTTTTATAGCCTGGCATGCTAATGATTTCTTCCGATTATTCCTGACAGCATTTGACTCTATTGCTTTTCCACTAGCCCTTCCTCTAAAGGCCATGATCACACAGTAGGGAATGGAAAAATCCCACCCTTCAATGGATACCCCTAGAATAAAGAGGAAGAAAATCAGTATTAAATTGGACACAGAAATTCAGAAATATGCAGCCTTATTCCATGTCTCATATTAGAGAGGAGTTTATAATATATTCCTAACTCAGAATTAAATGATGCTTAGTCACTTGTCAGTGCCATTTCTTATGTCAGATATAAAATGACTCTTTTATGCTTCCACAAGCTATTTATTTATTAACAGTCATCAATCAACCATATTAATATGATCACATGGCAGAAATGATGAGTGTATGGAACAGTATTGTGAACCTGAAATGTAACTGGATATAATGACATTAGTATTATAGCAGTCTAATAATCTAATCTTGGGTGTAATTTAGTACGGAAACTTTATAATTGGAACATGCCATATTCTTGTATTTTGCTCTAATTTGTTTAAAATAAATGATCAACATTCTTGTAGTGTTCATGTAGTATTGTACAGCAGTATGGCCTACCTTCCTTTTATTATTTTCTCTTGAAACTCTCCATAGAAAAACAGAGTCTCTGTAATGATCAGCAACTTTAAAAGATTGCCTTTTTTCATTTTTGGCATTATCTAAAAATAGGACACCGTATTCTAACTTTGTCATTTGTATCTAACTATTTCCTGTGTATAATGTTCATACTTTTCTATATTCTTTACAAAAAAATTCCCTATAAATATGCTCTGTACACAATAATGTGTAATTTGCTCTGAATTTGTATTGTTAATATTTGTTGAACTCTACAAAGTCTATAAATTGAAGAAACATAGACTTTACCATGTGATTAAAATGGTCTGATGTATAGTGAAAGGTCTTGATGCCACTTGAATGCATTTAGATTTAGATTTCTGACATTTGGCAGATGCCCTTATCCAGAGAGACTTAGCAATTGAGGTTTAAGGGCCATGCTCAAGGGCCCAGCATTGGCAGCTTGGTGGACCTGGGCTTTGAAGTCACAACATTTCTATCAGAAGTCCAACATCTTAACCACTAAGCTACCGCATGATGTACTTTACAGACATCCATTTTTTAAATCCGGTTACATTTTAGATTTACGGCATTTGGCAGACGCCCTTATTCATACATACATACATGAGCAATTGAGGGTTAAGGGCCTTGCTCAGGGATCCAGCAATGGTAGCTTGGTGGACCTGGACTTACAACCTCCCAATCAGTGGCCCAATGCCTTAACCACTAGGCTACCACATTCCCCCAGGTTCAAATGTGTGTGTTAAAACCGCTGATATCAGCGTTAATAAAGTGCTGACTGACCATATAGCTTCATATTTCATGGCATGGGTGCAGTGACTGTTTTTATTTTATTTCAAACCTTTGAGGGATTGGAGCATATCAAATGGCATAGCTTACAAAATGGAAATGGGAATTTTACCAATATCTTACAAATTCTGCATTTTTTGCTTTTTGAGAAATAAATTCAGCTTGTTTTGAAAAAAAAAAGTTTTTATTTCTAGTTAAATTACTGACTCTGGAGGCTGATATTTGGCTCCTACCCCCACTTCTGGCAGTATTGAGACAGGACAGATAAAATCGATTCAGTTCTAAAAAATTAAACTGTTATTCTTTTATTGTTGTGCAGTGATGTCAGACGTAGTGTAATGGTTTGAGCATGGTGAGCATGGTGAGCTGGTTAACATGGAAGGAGTCACTGAATGTCAGTAATTTGGGCAAATTACTTCGCTCACCCTAGCTTTTTAGTTAGTATGTTTAATTGAATTAGTAAGCTGTAGTGATATTGAAATTTCTTTAGATTTTCAATGGCTAAACGCACTGAAATAAGTACATAGACACTTGCTTAGCCCACACACCCCCATCTCCACCCCTTACACATGCATACACACACACACACACGGTTTAAATGTGGTTTACCCATCAGTAGCTAAGGAGCTGTAGTTTGACTGTGCTTCCTGTTCTGAGTGGGTGTGGTTTTTCCACCTCAGGCTGGTTTTTACATTATGTTACGCATTTATTCTACTACAGCACTACTTCTCTTGTCACCTTCATTCACCTGACTCCTTCTTCACAATGCCTGCATTATCTGAGCTGGTCGTTTTCAAGTAATCTCAAGTATAAGTTAGACCCCTAAATATGAGGTTTTTTCTCTGATGGGGTTTGAGGATATATTTTTGGGGGATATATACGTTGACACTTTGGACATGAGCATAGTATCATTAGTTTCATTAGAATGGCTTCATAATGCTTATAAACCAGTCTTTTCTGTCATTAGGCATTTATATAATCTACTCTCCCGAAGATGCCATTATATTTTAAATTAATTTTGGGATTTAAATAAATTGAAAATAATTTAACATTTGTGCCTCATTTAGCCTGACTAAGAGATTTCTTATATCTATATATATATATATATCTATATATCTATATCTATATCTATATCTATATCTATATATATATATATATATATATATATATATATATATATATATATATATATATAAAAGCTCAAGCCAAATAACCTGTAGAGGTTTCCACATTTGTAAAGGCTTTAATCTACTATAAAATGCTCTAAGCTCTCAGTGTTCTGCACTCACTAGTCTGGTGGAAAAAATATATAAACACTCAGGCTGGAAAACAAATAAAACGTTGGAGCCAAAAAAATGGATAAATGTTTGTCTAAAGAGTTTATTCATCCAGATGGCTTTCTGGCCATTATAGCCTTAGAAAGTCTCAAACATGTAAATAAAGAGGCATAGACCTATAGAACACAGACAACAGATCCACCTCATCAGCTGATGGTGTGGAAGCTTGTGTGAATTAACAGTGAAAAACAAGAGCATGTTGGTATATTCTGTTAAGACGTTTTCATTACATTAATCACAGATGGAGATCAATACAGGGAAAGAGACGTCACTGATTATATTAATCACGCCTGAATCTCTGGCGCTCTGTAGATTTGATTTATGAAAGTTTGTTAATCAAATATGAAATAACATTTAATAACATTTAAATAGCTATGGGAAATACACACACACACACACACACAGCTAGAAATTCCACAATATATGAAATAATTAACCTATAGGAGCTTTATAGGAGAAAATTATGAATCTATAAAGAATGACAACCAAGGACAGGATGAGAAATAAAAATATAAACAAACAAAAAAAACAAAAAACAAATTTAAAATAAAATACAACTTATTATCTGAGACATTTAAGGATAATACTCAAATGAACACTAGGGAAACACAAAGCTAACAGTGTAAAAGTTAAAAGTTATAAAAGTTAAGTAAAATCTAATTCATTTAGGCAATTTTAACATGACTTTAATCACCAGTACATTTTAAGATTTGTTAAATCAATAATAATCAATAATTTGTGGGTAATTTGGTGATGAAATGACAGTATTTTTCGTAGTAACAGTATGAGGTCATTACAGTATTGTTCATCACCTTCTGCTGCAATGATATGATAAGCATGACTTCATTATTATGTCTAATGATTGCGTAATAAACTTGTGTAATGACACAGTTACTGCAGTCAACTCATAAGGCTTGAGTTTTAAAAAATGAGCATAAAATGTCTCTCTCAGAAACCTGACAGTGCACATGTGGAGCCCATTCAAACATTTTCCACCTTCATTTTGCCTCCTGGTGGCTGGTGAGTCTCTGAAGGGTTTGAGGTTCGAAACCATGAATTCAGTGGACAGTGCCCATGTGGACATGCAGGGGGCAGTGTGTGCTTAACAATGAGCACAACTTTTCTCAATTACTTTTAGCTTTCTAGACTATAGGTGGCACCGTGGCTCACAAATAGAGTAAAGTTCATAAATATTAAATAGTTAAATACTGTTTGGATCTAAATGGGCTGTAAACAGTGGCTTTCATAAGGTATTCACACCCATTTACTTTGTGTATACTTTGTTCTATTATATATTTCATTTTAAATGGATTCAATTTATTTTTTGAGCCTTTAATCTACACACAATTATCCATAATGACAAAGTTAAAACATGTTTTTAGAACTTTTAAATAAAACATTTTAAACTGAAATATCACATATATAGAAGTATTTAGACCATTGGCTAGGAACAGAGCTCAGGTGCAACCTGTTTGCCTTGAATATTTTGAGGTAACTTGCCTGGAGTCCAGCTGTGGCCAATACAACTGATTGAACAGAATTTAGAAGAAACGGCACACATCTGTGTGTAGAAATTCCCACAATTAACAGAACAGAAAAAACAAGTCCAAGAGCCTCTCTGTAGACCTTTGTGATCACATTGTGTTAAGATCTGGATAAGCACAGTAATGTGCACAGTAACACAGTCAGTAGCATCACTATGGAATGGAAGAAGTCTGGGATGACCGGGTATCTTCATAGAGCAGGCCGTTCAGCCAAACTCGGTAACAGGGCTAAAAGGGCCTTGGTGAGGAAGGTGACTTAAAACCAGTGGCCTAACAAATCTTTAGATATCTGCTTCAGAACCTGATGGAAGGACAAGCATGTCTGACAAAACTTTATCCCTCAGGCCTTTATAGTAATAAACCACTCCTGAGTAAAAGGCATATGGCAAACATATAAAGAACTCTAAAAGCAAGGCTCTTCTAGGTCAGATTTGACCTTAGATTACATGAAGGTTCAGCTTTCAGCATGACACTGATCTAAAGAATACAGGCAAGACAACACTGGAATGGCTTTGGGACAAGTCTCTGAATGTTCTTGAATGGCCCAGAAAATGCCCAGACTCGAACCCCCTGTTCAGAGGCCTGATGATTACTGATGCTCCAGTAATAAAGAGCCATGTTTCCTTCATTTCTGATTTAATCTAACTGCCATTAGACCACCAAGCATAGTGTGTCTGAGATTATAAGGAAATACCTTTAAAGATTTTATTTGTTCATGGGACATCTACTGTTTAAGTAGCTAGCAACACATCAAGTGGGTTGAGCAGGAAACCTGGTTTCTGGAACTATATTACCAGAAATAGGAAATATAATAGAATGTATTAGAGGAACAGTTGCATTTTATTTAAAATTGCAGTATGCTTTCGAGGTTATATGATCATACATTTTATTTTAGATCTATTTTAGATCAATTTATAAGTGTTACTGAACAATTACTGAATGATTCATATGAGGATTATAATAAAATGTGTAATGGTGTGATTGTGGATGTCTTTGTCCTCCCATGCTGTTTGCCTGTAAATGAGCTCTGAGCAGGACAAAGCCTCCAATGGAACCTTTGTGTGGATGTGTGTGTGTGTGTGTGTGTGTCTGTGTGTGTGTGTGTAGCACTGGCTTCTCCTAGACTAAAAGATATTCAGAATTTTTCTTGGTCTGGACTGTTTATATGTTTCAACAACAGAGGAACGAACATACTGGAAATGAAAGGTCTTTATTGTGAAGTTTAGACGTTGTCTGGATTTTCATGAGTGTTGTTTAGCTTCAGCGTGATGTTTGTATGGTATGTCTGTGTGAGATGGAAAATAGTAGTATTTTATTCTGTGTGCATGTCATTTCAAGGTTTGTTAAGTCAAACGATGGCTGCAGGGGCTGAAGAAGTAAAAGAAGGATCAAGTGAAGTAGAAAGAAAAGAGGAAGGAAATGAATTCTCAAGAGAGTTAATTGGGGAGCAGTTTCCTATAGAAAAGAGGAGGTGTCAAGAGATGGGAAGTTAGTAATGCGTTTAACAAACGGATGTATCCTTACTCAGGTTTTCTGGAAGAACTGTGTAATGCTCTGTATTTGTCAGTCAATGACTGTGTTATACAAGCCATTCAAGGACATCTTGGCAGCACCTCATACTTCAAAACAGGAAACTCTTTGCACTTAATATGGGCTTTTACCATTCAAAGTTCAACTGAGGTACTTCCTGTCCAGTCAAATCGGAAACTTCTATAAGGAGATATGAATAATTGTCTTCTCAAACACCAGAAAGGCTTTGAACTCCGATTAGCATATTTTAAGTATGGATGGTAGGTGTTATAGTTAAGAAATTAAGATTCTGTCAGTGTGCATTCATTCATCTTTATGCTTTATGCTCATGTTATATTAATATCCGCACAGTCAGAAACGAACAACCAGGTTGCACCTGATCCTGAGACTATACCAGGGACAGAGAATGGGACACAGGTGCTGTGCACACACACACACACACACACACACACATGGACACACGCACACACACACACGGACACACGCACGAGTCAAGTCAATTCAATTCAATTTATTTGTATAGCGCCTTTTACAATGGACAATGTCTCATTGAGACAGTGCAAAATAATCAGTTTCTTATGTTTTTTTCCTACAGGTTCATGTATTGGTGAGATGAACAGTTTTGTTTCATTTTTTGTGAACTGCTGACAATATTTCTCCTAAATTCAAAATATAACTATTGTTATTTAGAGTGTATATTGAAAGGAAATGACAACACATCAACATAACCCAAGATCATGCAGTATTTGCAGAGCTTTAATAACTCAAATTTGCCCCGATTTGCATGAGTTTTGGCTCCATGCTCTCCGCCAGTTTTTCACATTGCTGTTGGGGAACTTTATACCACTCTTTTTGCAAAAAAGCAAACAGCTCAGCTTTGTGTGATGGTTTGTGATCATCTATATTCCTCTTGATGACGTTCCAGAGGTTTTCAATAGGGTTCAAATCTGGAGATTGGGCAGTGGTCTCTTATTTTTTTTTCCAGAGCTGTGTATATAAAGTTTAAATTAAAGTTACTATTTTATCCCTAATGAGAAAGCCTGCGGTGATGGTGGCAAGAAGAAATCTTGAGAGGAACCCGGCTCAGAAAGGAACCTCATCCTCATTTGGGTGACACTGGACAGTAAATAATGTAACTGTACCTAAATAATGTCCTTTCTACAATAGCAACCAAGGGCCCATGAGGAACTATTAGGTCAGTGTAGTTTCTGAGATCATTATAGGCACTAATTCAGA
>NC_080735.1:7143916-7321416 GCF_019097595.1 Hemibagrus wyckioides
TAAAGATGAATTTAAGCAGTGGAAAAAGGTTGTTTTAGGAATTTTTTCGAAATATTGAAAGTACGATTATTAATAATATGTAAAATGTGTGTGTGTGTGTGTGTGTGTCACTGTATTCCTGTAAAACACCTCTGCAACTTGGACCAGTTTTGTTCTCTTGCACCTCTGGACATCGCTGGCTCTGTGCCACAGTCAGGATTTTAACACATCCTTTCAATTGCTTATGTATGTGACTTATATTTTATAATATAAACTTGTATAAGGGCATCTGGTTTGGAATCAGACAAGGAAATACACAAAGTGTCAGTTGCTCAATGATTAGGAAAGAGCATTGCTGCTGAGGACAATGACTCCAGTAAATGATCAGCAGTAATATTCATAAGAAAACCCTTAAAAGGTGTAAATATGAATCATTTTGTTATTTTCACATTTCGTATATGACTATTTTGGTTGCATGAATGGTGGCCTAATGTTGTTATGTTTATATTACTGGAGAGCCACTGCTATTACAACTTATGACAGCCTCACACTGGCACGTTGCCTCTGAACCAAACAAACTGCCAGAAGGTGCAAAAAATCACAACCTACTTGTGTCTCTGAAGCCAGTTTGGGGCTGGCTGCATACTACACAGTCTTAAATACCCCAGAATGTCCTTTTTAAGATAAACTTCTGTGTGGAAACTGGTCATGAGGGATAGCCTATGGATATGATTGCTACTAATTAATAAGCTCCATAAAAGAAAGTGAAGGCTATGACTGCTTCATGTTAGTGGCTCAGGATTATTTTACATATTGGATACCGTGTGCCTGATGACCAAGCTGACACAGTAGCCTGAGTCCTTACAGCTGCAGGGCTGTGTCACCAAGACACGGAAAATGATACCAAGTGAAAGGAACAAAACAAAGTCACAGAAAATCACTGTCATCACACAAGGGACATTACCTTGATAAACAGGTGGCATGTCACTAAAAAATATATAGACTTGGTGTTTTCTTGGACAGTAGACTAAGATTTAAAATGAACATGTAGCATGCAAGTCGTTCTTAAACACTAAGAACAACTATTAATACGTGTTTGACGTATATATGACTGTAAACTGTTTTGTGAATTCTGCCATAGACGTGTACAATTTATGACCTAAGTATCCCACTCCAGGGTCAGTACCCTCGCTTCCAGCTTCTAGGAAGGCTTTCTACTAGATGTTTGAAACGTTGTGGTTGTGATCATTCAGCATTAGTGAGATCAGACACTGATGCTGGTTGAGGAGGTCTGGGGTTTAGTCAGCGTTCCAGTTCACCATAAAAGTGTTCAGTGGGGTTGAGTCAGGTCTCTGTGCAGGACACTTGAGTTCTTCCACTTTCAGCCTTCACACACCATGTCTGAGTTCTCAGTGTACAGGGGCATTGCCGTGCTGGAAGAGGGTTGAGCCTGTTAGTTACAGTGAAAGGAAATGACTACTGTGTGCTTCCAGCGCTATGGAAACCGTTTGGGGAAGAGTGATGTAGAGTCAGGTGTCCAAAACCTTTGGCCATATAGTGTATGTTGGTGATTGATGCATGGTAATGTGTGTGTTTTTCAAGGACACAAGTGAAACCTCATGTTTCCACATAAAATATCTCTCCCAGATACAGTACACATGCCAAAATTGTGTATAGTTTATTATGTAGCTTAGCTAAATAATAATGCTACTGTACTCAATGGGGTATTAAGTGTATAAGTTAAATGAAAGTGATTCTAACAGTGTGGAGAATGTGTGCCTTACAATCACATTGATACAAAAATGTACATAAACTACAGTTTTTATCAAAATGTAAAAGTGGATCTGGCCTTTGATTATGTACATGGTTTGTGTGTCTGGAGGAGAGCTCATGAAAGTATATCCTACTGAAACATAAACCACTTTTTAGGTTGATTTCAAAATCAATGTCCTTTGTAATTGGAGAAGAGATTATTATGTAATATTGCATGTACTGATGTAATCAGGGTGGTCTATGACACATTTATAGAAAATATAAGACTTGACTTCCTGTTTGATGAGTTACTTCCTGGCTTTTATTGGTTTGTTTCCTGGCTTTTAACAGTTTGGTGCTATATTCCTCATTGCTGCTCAAGCTTTGCCCTGACCACACCTTAGCCCATTGTTACAACCTATTTCGTGTTATTAGACTAGTTCTATAAAGTGTTTCAAAGATCTCTTCTAGCCCCAAGCCCTTGCCAAATTTTTCTTATTTTATGTCTGTGTATTCATAGTATTTGATTCATGAGAGGTTTTCTGTACATTTCCGGAAAAAAAACTATGATAATGATCTTACCTAAGGCACACACACACACACACACACAGGAGAGCAAGGAGTGACCACTCTTCCCTGAACATCGACGGCTCCTTCTTGGTGATTGTTACGTTCCTTGGCGTGTTCACCTGGTCTGTCAACACCAGCTCCATAGCCAAGAAAGCACAGCTGTATCTCTACTTTCCGTGAAGGCTGAAAGAAGCCCATCTTCTGCCCCCATCATGACCATATTCTACAGAAGGTCTACTGAGAGCACCCTGAGCAGCTGAATAACTGCCTTGTTTAGAAATTGTATCATCTAAGGACGCAAGAGCGGATAGTGAGCACAGCTGAGAAGATCATCAGAGTCCCTCTTCCATACATCACTGACATTTTAACCACACACTGCATGTACAAAGCCACCAGCATTGAGGATGATCCCACACACCCCCTCACACAGACTCTCACCTCCAAATGTACCAAAGCATTAGGGCCTTCAAGGTCACAATGTGGAGAAGCTTATTCCTCCAAACCATCAGACTCCTTAATACCCAGAGGCTGGACTCACACCAACCCACACACACACACACACACACACACACATCTAGCTGTCCAGGTCCTACCTCTCAATCCTGCTTTGCACATGCATTAAAGTTTTACTCTTTTGCTGATTTGGTCTGAATTCACATTTTGTTGTTCTTTAAACACTTTCCTCAATAAAAGTCTGCACCTACAAACACCGGCTCTAACACATCCCTGACAGTCAGAATAAAGTCTTTATATTAATTCACTTTTCACTTATGTGCAAAAAATAAACATCACATTTCTGTAGAAAGTGTATTTTACGGAACTTGAAACAGAAATTGAAAATGTCCAAATGTCCAGACTAACTTACACATTATAATTAATAAAAGTGTGATTAAGAAATGGATACGCAGTGAGAAATGTCTAGCCTACAAAAAGGGATAAAGGGTATCATATAGCTCTCATGGGATATTATTTAGTTTGGCTTTTTTCCTTCAGACTACTAAAGAATGTAGGCTAAAAAGGAGTGGTGGGGTGGAACCCTTTTACTTGTATTTTCCCAAAGATATCTGTAAACACTCAACTCCACATCATTTCACCTTTTATTCTCTTCGTATATCTTAACACTCTGAAGAATAAATCAGTAGCATGTTTTATTTTGGTGCTTACCCTGCTCCTATTCTGGTACACTAACTTGAACCTATTCACTCCTTACCTCACACTTCCTGTTGGCAGGGACCATCAAAACCTCAAGAAGTCCTGGTGGTCTGGCGGAATTGGATGCTGCCACCAGACCCGGTCAAGGGTACCAGCCAAACCTCAGTAATCATCGAAGTCACGAGCCAAGAGTAAGACTAAGAGAAAATGGAAAGTGGGTGAAGAAAGGAGGAGCGAAAGACCTTCTGAAAAATATGTGACTTTTTTTTTTCCCTTTTCTAAAATAGCCGTTAACCAATCACAGGAATCTCGTTTAAATCATATTTAAATGCTTCAATTAATTGTTTTTTTTTTTTATTTTTTATGCTGGTCAGAACAAAAAAAAGGTATATTTCACTGTTTGGTGAGTCTGGAACTGCTCTCTCCAAAACAATATAATGTGTGCTGAGGTTCACATTTTACAGATGGGATCTTTGCAAGGCAGGGAGAAGTGTACAAGATTTTGTGTGTGTGTGTGTGTGTGCCTTAGTTATGGGTGTTTAAACTTTTTCTGTATCCACCAGTAGGAGTTATAAAGTGCCCTCTAACCGGGACATACTTGTAATAAGGATTTGATGGTGTGTGTGTGTGTGTGTGAGAGAGAGAGACAGAGAGAGAGAGAGAGAGAGAGAGAGAGAGAGAGTATGTATGTGTGTGTGTGTGTTTGTGTCTGTGTGTGTGTGAAAGGGGAGAGAGAGAGACTGAGAGAGTATGTGTGTGTGTGTGTGTGTGTGTGTTTGTGCCTGCACTTGGCTGTGTTTACACATATCCATCTCTTCCCCAGCGAACTGGTTTCCAAGGTAGTAAGAAAATACACAAACTGGGGCTAGTGCAGGGAATCTACCTCAGCATTTTGCACGGGGAGAGTGAGTGAGTTTTAATTAGAAACTGACGTAACCTGTAGGTAGTTCTGGGAAACGTCTACAGATGCGTCTCATATGTACCCAGAGACAGAAACAAGTCCTGATATGTTTCTTTTCATCCCCAGAGATTGCAGAAAGAGAGAAGCATTAATAAGTTTATCTTGAACACACACAACACTGACTGACGATTTTTGATGATGATGATGATGATGATGATGATGATGATGACGATGATGATGATGATGTGGAACATGAATTGCGTCCTTCACCACAAAGGACCAAAACTCTCTGAAGCGTAACACTACACTTATATCACTGCATTACACTGAAGTGAAAAAAAAGAAAAAGCTAACCAAGTAAAATACACACAGTAGTATGGTATTAAAATGAGGTGAGTGGAAGAGAGACCTTTCTGACAGTCTCTCTGCTGTTTATTGTACGGTTTCTCTCACTCAGAGACACATATATCACAGCACAGATGTCTGAGCAGCATTGCAAGTTCCTAACTTGCCAACATGGTATTTTAAAATGAACTCTCACATCCAAAAAAGAGTTCACTGCTGACAGCAATGAAATATAGAGATTAAGAGAAAAAAAAGAAAAGAAAAAAGCTCTAATAAAGGACCGAGACAAAGAGCCTGGGGAATGCTGCTGAGGGTCCAAACACTCCAAGAAAGCTTATCATCAGTCAGACCTCTGCCTGTCCTGCCAATCAACTCACGGCTCCTACCATGTAAGCTATGCAAATCCACCAGCAGGCTTAGTTCACTGCAAGCTGAAAAAGGAGTGGAAAGGAGGAATCTTTTTTCCCTTCACATGAAGGAGAGAAAGGGGAAAAAAACAAAGAGGAGAAGCCGAGGGAGGAAAGCACCTGATGGCTGAGTCAGGACTATGGGAGAGTGCAGCTGTAACAACAGTGTCTGGAGTAGACATTTATACACACACACACACACACACACACACTTAAACACACATACTGTAAGTTCAGTAAGGTCCAAGAGTTTAAATCGACTATTTTTTTTTTACTCAGGTGATACTTTCTAATGTAACTAAGTGAAATTACCATGTGTCTGAATATCTAGCTCACATATCACTTACTTCATTTAATATTTCACTGAAGTGCTAATACACATGTGTTTTTATAGCATGTTGTTTACTGTTCACAAATTACAGCTGAAATAATCAGTACTCTTGAATAGAGATGTAAATATTTGGGTCATAATGCTAGTGAAAGGATGAGCATGTGACAGAAAATATGGAAAATATGGTCCATTTTACATGCTAAACAGGTCATTTCCATATTTCAATTCAATTCAGTTTGTATTTGTATAGCGCCTTTTACAATGGACATTGTCTCAAAGCAGCTTTGAGAAACAGAGAAGGGAGGAAAATTATATATATGTACATATATATATATATATATATATATATATATATATATATATATATATATATATATATGTATATATATATATATATATATATGTACATATATATATATATATATATACACTGGACATGCGGCTGATGTGCACACAAAGAACACTTTATTATATTTAAGCCATCACACACATTGTTTGCTTAGAGTCTTAGAGTCAGATGCATGTGCTATAACATTCTATAAACATCACTGATGAGGTAGATTTTGGAGGAATACCTACATAATTTTGTTAGATGAGATATGTCCTATGTAATGGGATGAGGTCTTGGCAGTGGAACTTTTGACCTGTATATACAGATGAATACTTACATAAAGGCAGACTGACCAAAACACAACTTACTCTTTAGAAATACATAGCATATGCATTCAGAATACTTATATAGGGTAATTCACTAAAGAGTATGAAGGCGAGAAAATTAACTGCACACACACACACACACACACACACACACACACACATGGAAAGAGAGAAAGGGAGAAAGAGAAAGAGAGAGATCCTGGTTCTGATTTAGCTGACAGTGGTTGTCTGAAACATCCTCCACTCTTTGGTAAATGTGGTCAAAATGGCTTTGCAGAAACCGGAGCCTTAAGCCACGTCTCAGTCCTCAGACATCTGCTGTCTCACACCTACACACTTGCACTCACACACACACAGTCTGTTTATCTGGTTGATTTAAAATTTCTGCAAATGCAAAACCTGAGTTTGACTACTGCAAGCAATTTACAATAAGCAACAATCTCTCTACACGAACATGCTTATCTCTGGCCCTCAGGCAGCTATGGCATAGCTGCTTTCATTTTTCAAAGTCTGCCCATTCTCCTAGAGCATCAATGAAAAGCACATGTCTTGCAGTATGTAAAATATCACCATATAATGTCTAAATAAACAACATTTCTGCTGAAATGTAACACTTAAAAAACAATGTCTGCAAGATTGTGTTGAGAAATGTGGTACGGTTGTCTAGACCAAAATTGCTAAACATATAAAACAATGATGTCATTGGATTCTCCTTTTTCTTTTCTTATGATTTCATTAGTATACCACCCAAGAGAGGAACAGCCTTCAGCCAGATCCTCCATACCAGCTGAAGAGGAAATAAGATACTTTTAAGTTTGTAATTCTACAAGAATACACACTTCACACACACACACACACACATATTTAATAGAGACAGTTAGCTGGAGCATCATCTGGAAAACACTGTGGAGATCTACCTTATCCTCTTTAAGAGCACTAAAATGACTGGAAAGAAAATTCTCCTTTAATGATCTAAATACAGTATCCATTTGAAAACCTGAAAGATGTGACATTTCTTAGATTAAAGTTTGGGAAAGGCTAAAAATCAGTGGAGAAAACTTCTCATAAAAAGCAACACAAGCTGAAAGAATCCATGCAGTATGCCAATGTTTCCTGCTTCCACATGGTTGGTATCTTGGGCACAGTTTCGTCCAAACTAGACAGTTAAAAAACATCTTTATTTCTTTTTTTTTCCAGTCTTCAACTGTTCAGTTGCAGTTAGTCTGATCTGTGCCTCAGATTCTTGTTCTTGGCTGTGGAACCTGAAAAGGTCTTGTTGCTCTCCATGGTTTGATGTGTTGTGTGTTCTGAGATGCCGTTCTGCACAACACAGTTGTAAAGAGTGAATATGTGAGTTACTGTATCCTGTTAGTTTCAGACAATCTGAACAAGAAATATTTAAGTTAAGTTGAAATTCTTTCTTCACATATCCCATCCTTGTGGGTTGGGGTCAGATCACAGGGTCATCCATGATGCAGCACTCCTAGAGAAGGGTAGGGGCAGGGCCTTGCTCAAGGGCCCAACAGGGGCAGCTTGGAGGTGCTGGGGCTTGAACCCCGATCTTCTGGTCAACAACCCAGAGCCTTAACCACTTGAGCCGCCACTGCCCAAAACCGAGATAACTCTTCATCCACAGGTCACCACATCTACTGTGAAGCACAATGGTGGCAGCCTCATGCTGCAGTTCTCTTAAGCACATGAATAACTTCAAATACCAATCTAGAGTTGGGTTCATAGTTATTTGGACAATGACACAATTTTCTTTTCTATTTTTTTCATTAAAATTTTCTATTTTTTCCACAGTTCCTCTGTTTTTAGGCTCAAAAGTAATTGGACAAACAAAAATAATAAATATGAGGATCATTTTCACACTGGTTTGTCTTCATTAAGTGAGAAGTGATATCAATTGTTTTGAGGTCAGTTGACTGCCTCGGCCATTTAAGAACAGTCCATTTATTACCTTAAGAATCTCTTGGGTTGCTTTCGATGTATGTTTTGGGTGATCCATCTGCACTGGTAAAGTGCCATGCTATTGGGTTAGCAGCATTTGACTGAATCTCGGCAGAAAGAATAGCTCTATAACTTCAGAATTCATCCTGCTGCTTCTAGTCACATCATCCATCACACCAGTGACCCAGTTCCATTGGCAGCCAAGCATGCCCATGCCATTACACTGCCTCCACCATGTCTGACAGATGATGTGATGTGATTTAGATCATGAGCCCTTCCTTCCCTTCTCCATACTCTTCTCTTCTATTATTCTGATACCAATTATACAAAGAATATTGCTCCAGAAAATGTTTTATAATGTTTTCTAGCGGTATAAGCATACTACATTACAAGTAAAATCTGGCCATTCTGTTCTATAGTGTTACCGTTGATCATCCACTGTAGTGGTCCACTGTGGTCTTCCAGGTCTTTTGCCATTGTTGAGCTTGACAGTGCATGTACTAAATTGTTGACTAAAGCCTCTCTCTCTCACATCAGCACCTCTTTGGACTGATATTTGGAGTTCCCATGAACAGTCACCAAATGCAAATTCAACACTTGGAATAGACTTCAGGCCTTTAAACTTGTTAATCTGTATTGCATTGAAATAATAAGGAAGCAGACCACACCCGACCATGAAACTGCTTATCGGGCAACAGCCCATTTACGGAGGGAAAATGGAGGGACTGTAAAAATAGCTGTTGTTAATGCAATATTTTTGTTCAGATCTTTGAATTAAAGGAATTAAAGTGAAAATATTAACTTCAATCCCATCTTCATTTTTTTATTTCAAATCAATTGGAGTGGTGTCCAATTACTTTTAATACAAAAAGCACTTATGGACCCAACTGTATTATGGAAGAAATACTGCAGGCCTCTGTTAAATAGCTGAAGATGATACCTTCCAACATGATAACGACCTAAAGCACAAATCTAAGTCAACAAAGGATTAGCTTCAGAATAAAATCAGCACTTTGGAATGACTCTGTCTGAGCAAAGACTTAAATCCTGTTAAAAACTTTGATAGGTCTGTCCACCCGCCCTTGTGACCGGTTCATTTATGTGTTATTGGATGATATTCAAAGAATTAAATTCAAACATTTTAATTTTCATCAAAATTGATTCTGTAAAGCAGTCTATGACCTTTGCTAATGTGTGTGTGTGTGAGAGAGAGAGAAAGAGAGAGAGAGAGAGAGAGAGAGAGAGCATTATTGCATGTTTTGTTTTTTACTGGCTACCAGTCTCTCACCTGTGGAAAAACATTTGCTAACATGTCAGCGTCTAATCCAGCAGCCTGTAAACAGCCTCGTTATCCAAATTTTTTACAAGCTCCATTAACCTTAAAGTGTTCTCTTCCTGTGCCATGTTGCTAAATATATTCTCACCCTCCCAAATAGGGCAGAATTTTCTGCCGTATTTGAAGCAGACTTACATTTACATTTACGGCATTTGGCAGACGCCCTTATCCAGACCGAGGTACAAAAGTGCTTTGAAGTCTCTATCAATGAATACAATACAATACTGGTTTGAAAGCTCACAGACCTACGTTACCATGAGTCTAAAACTCTGTAGGGAGGTAAAAAAGCACAAAGAGATTTTTTTTAACCAATAAGAAAAAAATCAGTGCTGGTTTAAATATTTCAGGAAGAGGTTCTTGCTTGAAGACCTCGAAGTGACTCGGCTGTTCTGACACTGATGTGGAAGTTTGTTCCACCACCTCGCTGCCAGAACAAAGTCTTTATACATGTTTACCTTGTACCCTGAGAGGTGCTGGGACCAGTCAAGCAGTGCTAGGGGATCTGAGGGAGTGTGATACAGTGCAGGGAGTGATAAGATCTTTGAGGTAAGATGGTGCTGATCCGTTTTTGGCTTTGTAGTCAAGTATCAGTGTTTTAAATCTGAAGAGCCAGTGGAGTGAGTGCAGAACCGGGTAGTGTGGATAGACTCAAGTCAGGGATGCAGAAAAAGCACAATACTGTGTGAATTACTGCAAATCATACATTATAGGGGTAAACTGCTGGAGGACTGCTGTGTATTGAACCACTTGGAGACCATTACACCAGCTTTTAGCTACTGTTGCAGCATTCGTTTTGCACCTGGATCTCCATCATTGAACATTTGATGGCTTAAGAAGGAATATTTTTTTGTTTTAAATCTATGTAACTATTTACATTTATAGATAGGATAGGATTTATAGATGTGATTATTATTTATAATCACATCCTCCAGTATAACTGAGATGAGGATGAGGTTCCCTCTTGAGTCTGGTTCATCTTCCTCATATCATTACAGGGAGTTTTTCCTTGCCTCTGCTGCCTCAGGCTTGCTCATTAAGGAAAAATATATATTTAATTTTAACCTTTGTAATTTTTATTCCAAAAAAGATGCTATGAGCTAATGTCCATTGTTAAAAAATGCAATACAAAAAATGATTTGAAGAGGCTTAAACCTGTTCCAGCATGACAATGCCCCTGTATGCAATGCAAACTCTGTGGAAGAGCTTGACAAAGCCTTCACAAAGCCCTGACCTCAACCCACTGAGCAGCTTTGGGATGAACTGAAATGCAGAGGGTGAACCAGGTCAAATTGTATTGGCTAGATGCTGTTGTCAGAGCATTTCCAAAACAACAGGTCATGTTGGTTTTGTTGGTGTTCCTGGCATGTGGTGGTTAGTACCTACCAAAAGCTACCTTTTGTACTACCTAAAAGTACCTACCTAAACATTGTTGCAGACCAAGTAGACACCTTCTGGCAACAGTATTCCCTAGTAGAAGTGGCCTCATTCAGCAGGATAATGCTCCCTGCCACACTGCAAAAATGATAAAGAAATGGTTGAGGAACATGACAACACGAGTTTTAAGTGTTGGCACAAGGGGAACTGACACACTATTAGGCAGGTAATTTTAATGTTAAGGCAAATAAGATTTGGCTATAAACTGATCAAGCACTATGCAGAAATCACAATCTCAGAGCTATCATTAATCTTAGCTATCAAATGCCACCCCTGCTTCAAACCCCGACTGCTGTGACTTTTTATAAAACTATAATACAATACATTCCTATACGACACAGCCCTGACTTTTCAAACACTGTAAAGATAACAAAAAGACATTGCACACCTTAAATACAGACGTCAAAACAACACATTTACATCATTTCAGTATCTAGCTGAGAACCAAGGACTAGAAAATAGACATTGTTTTGAATTTCTACAACTCATGTGCTCTAAACCCAAAATACAATATATTTGACCTTAGTACAGGACATCTGAATATATAATAGTTCTATCCAAAATATATAAAACAATATCCAAAATCCAAAGAGCTCATTGGTCCCCCAAAGAGGGGGCGGGGTGGGAGGTATGGTTATTTAGACAAAAAAAGCTTGTACAGGTGTGATGGTCAGGTGTCTAGAAACTTTTGTGTATTCTAATGGTAATAGTCTAGTTCCTTATAGTGAAACAACAATTATGTTATTATTATGATTAAATAATGCTAATATTATGTCACCTACAGTACATACAGTAAACACAGCCAGTATATACAGGATGCAGTAGACACATTACATGCTTTACACTGTATTATTCTGCAAAGAACCTCAGAGAGCAACAAGACAAGCACTGGTGCAGGAATACTTGATTAGTGCTCTAAATACTTGATTACACCATGTTGTAAGTACATGCTATGTAAGATACCTTTAATGATATCAACTTATATGATGATGATAATGATGGCAACAACAATGACTATTCTTCTACTTTTTCTTATTATTCAACTTATTATAAATCAGTTTAAACAATACTGATTACCCTTGATTGAATGATCTCATCTCCTGCACTTCATCACAGCTGCTGTAGGACACTTTGACGTTATCGTTCATTGACAACAGAATAAACAACTGTTGTTTTGGTTCCTAACCTGTAGTAGAACTAGCCGGTCTATTAGTCACAGACTATTAGGGCTGGTGTTATCCAATCTGGTTGGATTTAATGTCGTAGCTATGACATGCTCTAGAAATTCCTTTCTATGTAAGACAGCTGGAAGTGACAGGTTGGCCCAGAAATTCGCCAGAGGCAGGCGCTGTATTAAATTTCTTGTTTTCTGGGTCCAACACCCCATAAAAAACAAGCTCTCAGAAGTCAGTAAACAGCAAAAACATGGTGCAAATGTTTCGCTTCTGGTCTGATTTAGACCTAGAAAATGTCATTTTCCAATAACATGACAGAGAAATATGTACATGTCAACAGTTGTGTGTAAACTTTATTACTTGTGGAACATTCAAGTCAGACTCAGCAGTCAAAAGCCAAATGCATAAAGTTACTGAGAAGCACCTATACTATCACACAGGGTCTCAGCAAATAAATGTTCTTGAGAACATTTCAAAGACCTTTATGTTTCTAAGAGCCAAAATGCACCATGCCTCTTCATCCTCTTGATTTCCCCGAGACTTTGTGTGGATGATCACTAATGGAAATGCCTTTACAGAGCCTTCTGCGTTCCAAACTAAGCCTTTCATCCGTGAAAGGGCATGCTGTTTTTCCTTTCGTGTGCATTTGATTTAGTGTTATATTTTAGAGCGATATTGAATGTCAAAGCAGAGAAATGTGAAAGAAGCAAAACTGTAGGCATAATGCTTAGATTTGTGCACAGGGTTTTCTGTTTGAATGTACAGACATATGATATAAAGCTTGTAACTGTGGTCATTGTAGGAATGCACCTCCATGTAACTGAAATATAAGATCGCATACCAGCTAACCATCTTTCTTCTAAAATGTGTTCATTTCATTTCCAGGTGTAATTTTCAGCTGCCTTTCATAGTTTTAGTACATGGAAAATATGGCAGGTAGGTGTGTGTGTGTGTGTGTGTGTGTGTGTGTGTGTGTGTGAGTGATCAGGCGTGTAGCACTAAATGTTGGGCATTGCACCAAGGGGTGGGTCCCTCACCACACCAACAAATCTCTCAAACCACCAGTGGTATGTTTAATGGTCTTTCACTAGGCTTATTTGTTTTAGTACAAATGATCTCATAATGGGGTTTAATTAAATGTTCACTACATCACATTATCAAAAATTGCTTGGTATTACTGGTGAGTCATTCGTAATTATGAAAAAGAACCAGCTTGAAGCCATAGATTCTTAAACTTCTTCTATCTGACTCAGGTACAGCTCCAAAGCCAACAAATGGCAAATTGTAAGGTATTCATCTGATATGAATTCTAGTCCAGACCCAGATTTCTCTAAGTCTGGTTTGTGATATAAACTGTTACTCCTGCATAATTATGTCCCTGGCTCAATTTTTATGGGTAACATGCATATTTATCAGTTCCACTCATTTTCAGGGGGATCAAGTGCTTAAGGGTCTGGGTTGTTGAATTGAAGGTTGGGATTCAAGCCCCAGTACTGCCGAGCTGCTACTGGTGGGCAACTGAGCAAGGCCCTTAACTCTCACTGCTCCATGGCACTAGCTGCTCTTGCACTCTGACCCCAACGTTCTCAGCTGGGATATGCATAGAAAATAATTTTGCTGTAATGTATGTGTGGTGGTAAAAATTTTCTTCGAGGACCATCACTGTAACTGCTATACAGTGTACTGAAACAACAAACACACTTATTGTCAAGGTTGAGGAATAAGCATTGAGTAATTTTCTCTAACATTTTTTTTAGATACCCAGTACTGTTCTGACTATTTTGTCCAATGGAATGTTTGCATTGCAATTTAATATTATTGTAGGGCTTTTAGACTTCATACTATGTTCAGTAAGTGATAAACATAGCTGTTTTTTAGTCAAGCAGCTCTTGAGCCAAAACAGTCTATTTAAATAAACACAGGTAGACACATTACTTTCTTAACATCTGCCTGTACTTAGAGCACAGCAAAATATTTCCATAGATCTGGTTTTGTGACTTGATTAGTTTACATTTCTTTTTCTGACATAACTTAATTATGTGCTGCTTAAATCTGGACAAATCTGAGTGCAAGCACACAGGTATGTGAATACTTAAAAATTGAAAACATAAGATCCCAATAATTTACATTAGAGGTGTCTTTCCAACTGTTCTCCATTACGTTTCCAAATAAGTGCACTGATCCTGATCTATGATATCATAACGATGTTACACAAGTCATAATTAATGAGTTGCACATGGCTGCAAAACCTATGATCCCGCTCAAGTGGGAGTAACTACTGGAAAAATAGCTTTTAATAATCCACACCTCATCATCCTCACACAAGCACTAGCATGCACATGCACAAAACTATGTAGGTTTTACACACTTTCATGCACACCAAATGATCTATATATATATATATATATATATATATATATATATATACATGTTTTGAACTGGAAAATTGCACATGTCCAGTGTTAATACAGTTCTTAATAATTAGTGCTTAATGGTCAGATTAATGACTTCCTCAGGATCCATCACTGAAAATTTTTTTTAAAGCTTTTTTGGAGGTAATAAAGCATAAAGTGAATGTAAAAGTATCTCATCACTTTTGTTGAAAATTCTGAACATGCCGTACTCAAGGAGACTCCCTCTGGGAGACTAGTCCATTAACCAATCACACAAAAATGCTAGATATTTTCTGTTATTCACCACTAGTATCCATTACAGTCTCTGTGCTTGCACCTGAACAGGATGCCTCCATTTTTTTTTGCCCAAACACGACTGGCTGTTCAGTGCATATTGGGAGCTTGACTCACGGGAAAGTAAAGGAAGGAGGGGTATTATAGGGATTTTCCAGGCTCACCTGCCTTTCACTTTTTGTTAGGGCCTGTGTCAAACCCTGCTGCGTTCTCCTTCACGTTTCCCACGTTCTATTGCCTGGGCTTGAGTAACAGGGGGGTGGTGGACGGCCCAAGTGCGTGTGAATTGCCCCATTTTCACTCCTTGGCTTTTCTTACAAATTCTCATTAACTTCAAACAATCCATCGGCAGCATTTCCGGATTGGAGCAGCTTCCAGTCTGGAAGGGTGGAGTCAAGGAATAACTTGAGTTTAAAAGTCTTTATTGAACCCTAAAACTCCAAAAAATTAGCAAATGCAGATAACATTATCCAAAGAACACTCTAAAAATAAATGTTTTGCAACATTTTGCATTAGTCTTTTTGAGTTATGACAACTTCATTTCAAATTATATTGAACCAACAAACTACATTGCGTTGTGAGAATTAGCTTTTCCTCTTCAGACAAAGATTATTTTAATTACCCTTAACTTATTAACTGTTAGTCTAAAGGCAAGTTTTTAAGTTGATAACTCATAAAAATTATGTTGCTCCAACTGGCTTGACCATATTATTTTAAAGCAATTTTATGTTGTCTAGTTAATCACTATAATAATGTATACAACTATTTAAATAGCAACCATTTTAAAAATTAAGTTGCTCCAATTAGATTTTTTTTAGGTTTCATTTTCTTTTTTGTAGGGTTTTCTTGTTTTTGTTCATAGTAGCTTTTAAGAAAGACATTAGTTCAACCACTATTTTTGTGCAATTAACTTTTTTTTTTATTTTGAGCTGCGGTTGAGTATTTGAACAAATTCTATTCAAATCTTGCAAAAACAAAATGCAAATAAAAAACAATCTCAAATTTCAACTGCTCCTCAAATTATAAATAAAGAACTTGGCCATACTCCCTTGAGAAATTAAGTATTAAACATAATAAATTATGCCATCACAGCAAAGTTAGGTAGACCTTTAATGGTAGACCTGACAAAATTTCATTAAATATTTAAAACCTTTGTAAACATTAATTATGTGTATAGGAAAGTGCAATACAACAGATTTTGAACACACCCAAATACATCTTATAGAAGTGAGACCACCTCAAATCTCCATAGATATAACAGCCAAAAGCCAAGTAGCATGTCATGGAACTTTCCAAGAGACTAAGCTGCATATGAGTAAGCCCACATCAGTCATTTCCAAAACACAAAAAATACATTCTCTTTGAGCTAAAATATGTATTTTTCTTTAAACATCTTTGTTTTGTCAACTTTCAAGACAAGATTTGTTGAACATAAAGCATAACAAAACTAACCTGACATAGAAACATTCTCAATTTCTTTTTGTCTTCCATTGACTTCCAAATACAAAACAATGTCAAGAAATTACAGTGTTCAGAAACAGGTGGAATCTTTAGCAAATTGAGACTAAACAACTTCTGAAAAACTTCAAAAGTGTATTTAAGTTCCTTGCAGTAGCTCAGGTTGAGAGCATATATTACGCCCTTGGGATATCTTTTTCCACCAGGACTTTTGTTCCCTCCTCCACAATGGTTGCCATCTAGGGGTCAAATGCAGGGGTAGACCGGTCACCAACGATAGCAATTTTCATCACTTGCCTTTCATGGCTGGCCTCAAACTCTTCATTGTCCTTGTAAAGCAAATAAAAAACAAACATTATAACATAGGTTAGTGTGTAAGAGATAATGGATTAGATGATTACTGCTTACTTTTAAGACAGAAGTCCAATTGAGCTTCAATTGAGCTATTAATCAATTGAGCTATTATTTTATTTTAATCCTTATACACGTATAAGAGAGCATATACATATGCTCTCTAGTTTTAGAAACAACAATGCTAATCTTTTTGCATTGAGGTTCGATAGATCTCTCACATCACCATCATCATAACCATCATCAGTAATAGGAAATTCAACATGTTGAACACCCATATCACTGGAGTCATCTAGATTTGAAGAAAATGCATACCTCTTTAGCAGGTCTTCTTTAAAGCCTTTTAGTGAGTGAGGTGTATGCTTTAGGCTTCTGTGGGAGGCAAATGTTTCATAAATATTAGTGCTGAAAGTGCGGTTCTTAAAAACACACGTCACAGTCTCATGGTTTTTTAAATGTCGACCAAGGTGTTCAAAAAACTCTCTCTCTCTGTGGATATTGCACAAGTGCTACAACACTGGCAAGTGAAAGAGAGACTTTCTGCAGATCTGACACTTTCCTGAGCTTCATGAGAGTGCTTTTTTGAAAGATGTGATCTACCCCATGTTTTGAAGGAACAAAAACAGTCTAGGTGAATACATGGCAGACGTTCCCCACCATGACCATGCCGTAACCTGTAATGTTTTAGCAACTCTCTTTGTGTAGAGGATTCAAATTTACACATTTTGCACTCACAGCCCATTATAAAACAATATCGACAAACTTAACAAAACACTAATCTAATTAGATTGATAGTATCTATGCAATAACTATTGATGCAAAATCTAAATTTCAAGTAGATACACGTACGCCTGTGTGATAGTGTCAGAATCGCATTAACAACATTTTACACATCCTTTAATGTTAAAAATACCACAAAAAGACCAGAAAAAATTAAAAATCATTACAATCACATAACTAAAATCTCTTTCGGCAGATTTTATACAGGCAGACAAAATAAAAGAAACACTCTGCTTCTACTACTTTGATTCCTCTCACAGAAATATCAAACTACAATTTGCCTACAGTGGAAGTACACAGCCATCTATGTAAATGAACAAAAGATTTTTTAAAAATTGTGGCTGTGACTGAAATTAGATTTACATTATGTAGCTTACGGTCACATGGTCAAAACGAGCAAAAAATGCTTTTCTTATTAGCTCTCTTGCTGAGCACGTATTTCAATGAAACTCAAAAAACAAGTGCAAATTCATTACTTTAGTAGAACTATTAGATGTAAATTAAATGTTACTCACCATGAAATATTGTTTTTATCGAGTTTGTTCAGCCTACAAGTCTGCTAACACACAATCTTACCACTGGAACATATCCAGGCATGTTATATGGGTAGGAGACGGAACTTGTAATCCTGAAGGCAATGTGGAGAAAAATTAAGTTATCATGTCTTTGTTAAGTTAAGACAACTTGAATTTTGTTTGAAACCCATTAACAATGAAATCTGACTTTAAATTACATGCAAAATTAAGTCGATGTAATTACCAACATTATTATTTGATCACAACTTATAAAAATAAAGTTTGCAACTTAGAAGGTTCATCTAAATCAATTAATTAGAATTTTTTAACTTGCATCCATGTATTAAATCAAGTGGTGGTAACAGATCCGCTGAGTTAGTTTTCAGAGTGAATATAAGAACACTACATGCCACACTATATACTTGGATATGATATTCAATCACTTTTCTGATTATGCCCAGGTAAATTAGCATTCAGATATATCTTGAATTTAGTATGGTTTGCCAGATAATATTGAGGAACACTACAGAACACTATTATTGAATGATCATTATATTTGCTGTATATCTATTCGTCAGTTGTTGCTTTTCAGTTGGATTACAGTGGATTGTAAAATTCCAATGAAAATGCAAATCAATTTTCTTTCTCAACTCAGTGTAAGAATTAGCAGTTAGTAGTGGGCTTATTTTACATATTTTCATCACATATTTTAGCTTCTTGTTTCACATCAGGTATCATCTGGTACATCTAATTGGTCTTAGGAATGAAATCAAAAAGATTATTCATGTTATTGTATACTTCAGTGACTGAAATACTGTTGGACTCAGCAGCAGCTACATCCTGGGCATTTGCTCGAAATTACAAAATGTTATTTAAAGAATTTGGCATTCAAACATTTACCATTTATAAAAAAGGAAAATGTCACTTTACTCATGCCTTAAAATGCCAGTAATCACACAATAAAGCTATTTAGGCCTAGCCAAAGTGGTGGACTTGCCCATTAATGTGCTTAATGTGACTTCACAGGGCTACTCTCAAATTTATTTACTAAGATCATCATAAACCATGTGACTTAATCGTTTGATTTAAATGTCAGCCATATTCTGCCATTAAAGTTAAAATAGCTACAGTAAACTCTAGAGTATTTCTCTCCCATGGGACAAGTCCTCATGTATTATATAACAATGACATGTATTTATGCTTTTTTTTTTTAGCACTTTTTGTGCTTTGGCACTGGCCAAACGATGGTTACCAGCCAATCTTTCACATTTTACAATCGCCAGGATTCTAAAACAACCAAAACAACCCACATTTCATTTGTGAAGTATTTATTTCATAGCTTATTGGTTGCTTATTACTTTGTGGGTGGACCTACAGAAACATTTGATGCTTCTTTCAGTGGTCAGCAGAAAGGGTTCATGTTATAGTTGGGGCTTATTAAGTAACTATACAGCTGTTCACAGTGAAACAGTAAGTCCCATGAGATGAAAAAGAAAGAGAGGGAGAGAAGGCTAATGTCCAAACTTCCCTACAGGGGCTTAACTGGTTCACATATGGTTTAATGGTTTGTAGCAAATGGAGGCGGAAAGAAATAACAGAAGCATGGGGAGGCCACTGAGTATCATGGTCTGAGCTGAAAGAAATCAAGAATATGAAGCTGTTGCCAAATTTCCCACTGACTTCCTATGGACTTTTTCCACAATTTTTTTCCACATATGTGGAATGTGCATGCTCAATCTTATGTGAGCCATTTAATTTATTTATTAAGCAGGGAAGCTGGAATCCCGTGTAGTCCAATCTTTTGTCATTTCTACATGCATTAACGTTAATGTGAATAGCTAAAGTTAACTTCTTTAATAACTCCTTTTACTCACTCAACACACCATCCTTAGTTTTATAAAAGATATTTTCTGTAAAATATAATATTCGAAGAGTCTCAGGGTATATAAGCTACTGTAAATCTTATAAGATCAGTCTTTAGAGAATGAGTCAATTTTCTGAGAATACAATACCTTTCTTGGTTATTAGATTTGGTCTATGTAAAAAAACAGTACATACTCAGACTATAAGAGTGTAAAGTATCTAGAAAATATCCTTATGTACTTGCATCTTGTGCAACTTGTATAGACAGTTCCATTAACCAGTGTAAACACTGCTATGCCAGTACCTAAGCTAAGCAAAACCATACCCTAAACAAGAAAAGGAAATCATTTGTCTGTTTATTGAGTTCATGGACTAAGAGTCTTAATTATCCATGATCCTGAACTTGATTATAAGTGGGTTTTAAAACAAAAAAATGTTCAGCACCCATAAAAATACTGCATGATAACTTGTGTGTTATCAAATCAACTATATATGACTATTTTATAAAAAGGTAAACACAATTTAAAAAAAAATACTTCTTTAAGTTGCTTTATAACAACTGAAAATGCACAGAATGATTCCAAATCTGGTCCCCATGTAACGATTAATGTATGTTTTAATACGTATTAATATAAAACATTCAACATGTGTCTGTACAATTTTCCCGCTCGCTTCTGTTTCTTGTGATTTTGCACTAAAAGAAGAGCTTGTCCTTTGTTTCAGAGATGACCTACTGTCACGTACACTTTAAGAGGTCAGTCTGTCGAAAACATCACGAAAAGATCACTATCAAACTCTTAATGAGGTATAGAAGTTTGTGCATCTTCACTCCTCATAAAACCTAAATGTTCTGACATTTTAAAAGGTTGGGCTCATTCCCAAATGCACAAAATGAGTTTTCACTTCAGGCCTAGCTATTTTATACGTACACATACATTCCAGCGCTCAGCAATTTAACTGCACTGCATTTATGACAAAGAAATGATCATTATCCAAAAGAGAAATTCTGTAAGATACGTAAATCAGTACAATAAATATTAAAAATAAATACGTCTGTGTATAATATTAGACTACTCTAAAATTATTGCACACTTAAACATGGAACTCAGGGGCTAAAGGTCACTGACAGAGGCTTCAAAGCATTTATGTACGACGCTCTGGAAAAGAGCGTCTGCCAAAAGCCGTAAATGTAAATGTAAAGGAGTCTGCCAGGACTGGAATAACCCAGACCGAACTTATTTATTAATTAATCTTTACTAATGTCTTTCTCCTGAAAACACTGTGGAGATATGAGGATTCTACAGCACAGAGAAGTCTGGCTATAACTCTTGTTGAAACCTTTAGCTTCATAGCTACCCATAATACATATACACATGATGTTTATTTACACTCAAGTTCCACCTGCTGTGCCTCGCATGAGGCTTGAAATGTGGTTGCGTAGGAACAACTTTTTGTTTTCGTCCAAAACTGAGAATTAATCTTAAATTAAACAGAAATTAAACAGAAAAACTGTACATTCTTGCTAATCTCACAGAGGACAAGGTAATAGATGAAAAGCTTGATATTTGAATGCATTAGAAGCAACAGAATTTCCAGACACCCTTTAAAGGAAAACATGAGAGGATGAAGGTCTATTTCATGTCTGCATATGTGCACTTGATGTGTGGATACACCTGCTATTCAGAAGAAAAACTGTTGCCTCTAGCATGTCTAAAGAACACCTGGCCATTTGTGATCTCTCTCTCTCTCTCTCTTTCTCTCTCTCTCTCTCACACACACACACACAGACACACAATCCCCCTCTCTGCGTAAAAGCTTGATTTCCTCTGCCAGTCTCTGAGGAATATCTCATCTAGTTTTTATAACTCTAGCCTTCAGGGTCAGCTCTCTTACATCAGAGTTACAAAACCCAGACATCCTGTAAAAAACGTGTGGTAACAGCAGACAACCCATGTTCGTTTTCTGCAAAGTTTTTCATGTTTTACGTGGTTTTCCCAGGCTCTTACTTGAAATGGTCTGTTCCCACTCACCATATAATTTTCAATTTTCTAAATCGACTTTCGGAGTCTTCATCAAGATCAGAATATAGAATACAATAAACGGCTAATCAACACATTTTGGTTCATTGTACACACGGGTTCTCATATGAGTCTGGTTCCTCTCAAGGTTTCTTCCTCATAATGACCTAAACGGTTTTTTCTTATCACTGGCTCGTCTTTCGTTAAAAGTGCAATACAAATTAAATTAAATTGAGTTGAATAACACATGCTAATGCCAAGACACCTAAAGCCAAGGCTGTTCATGCTACATGAAATAGTAACACACACAGAGGAAATCTATCCATTAACAAATGCCCAAGATTGGCTATTGACACTGTGGGTGAATAGCAATAACAATTTTTTGTTGCATCACTTGGAAGCTCATGCAAGAAGTTTATTATATGTTCATGATATATGTGTATTTTGTCTGCAAAATTCTACAGTTTAGTAGTGACTAAATCTAACCCTGTTTCTAGTATCATTCAAGAACATTAGATTCAATTCAATTCAATTTATTTGTTTAGCCCTTTTAACAATGGACATTGTATCAAAGCAACTTTACAGAAGTATAGAAACAGAAAAATTATAAAGTTTAATGTTAATTTATTTATTCCTAAAGTTTATCCCTAACAAACAAGCTTGAGACGATGGTGGCAAGGAAAAACTCCCTGAGATGATAGATGCAGTTTTATATTCAGAGCTTTCTAACAGAGCAACCATTTATCTTTAGCATCAAGTAATAAAATACTGAAATCAAAGGACGCATCCATTTGTATTCATATACAAGCTTTCCTTGCATTGGCCAGGTCAGTAACTACTTCGCCAGAGCAAATTAACTTTTTGACCCCTGTGTCCCACAATCAAGGGGCAATAGTGGATCAAAATAACAGGGGTCCTCATGGAGGGGGTTTTGATAATTCATAATATTTTCGTGACAACATTACATAATTATAATAACATACTAATGGTAGGAATGAAATTTAGCTCGATTCAACAGATTTAACATCCATAAAATGAGGAAGGTTCTTTTATTGCCAGACAGCTGTGCCCTCCCATGTTAGCTATCCCCCTTAGCTATCAAAAGTAATGTGGTTTGGTCTTGCAGTCAAATTCATCTTGTGGTGAGGAATGAAGTCGCAGACTACAAACCATGAAGCTCAAGTCGCTTAAATAATAATAAAAAAAAGAAAGGAGTGTAGACAGAGGGAAAGAAAGCTGCAGTAGGGCAGACAATGTTTTTTTGTTTTGTTTTTCTGAAGAAAGGTGAGCCTTTGTTATGCAACTTGTGAGAAAAACATAATTGCTCTTTTTTGTCTCAGTGCAGTAATGTCAAAAATACCAGTGTTTTTGTACCAAGTCAAATGATGGATTGATACCAGCCTTAATAGACACCTGCTGATAGGCAGCTGCCTTCCCATGTGTGTTTGTGCTCTGAAGAACGTCAAAGGTTCCTATTTACAACATGTTTTGCATGTTTTGCAGTGCATTGCAGCCACAGAAATGTCTGCTGTGCACATGAACCCACTGGTCAATTAGAGATGTTTAAGTAAGTCAGAATCCACCCAATACCACACAAATGCTGGAGTCTTTTCACAGTGAAAATAAAGCAGTTTGTATTTAGCATTTAAAATATAACATTTAGACTAGTAAGCCTGGTGATATAGCTGCAGAGGGGGTTGGTTTGGTGAAGGGCCCACCCCATGATTCTGTGACCGGGGTCCAACATTTGGTGTTATGACCCTGCCTGGACGTACAGACCACCTGAATTCTCTTACTCCCCTCATAGTTAAATAGTCTGTTCCTGTTCATTCTCATACTCTGCATTGGAAAAGTTCATATGAAGTGCAGCATCAAATTTTTAGAACTTACATAAGTCAATTAATTAATATTAAGCCACAAAAGGCTGTGAGTGGAGTGTCCAAAGCACTCTACATCAATGTTTACACTTTTTTAATATTCAAATAAAGTTGTATTTGTAACTTCTAGTAAAGGTACTGATTATCCTGGTACATTACCTAACATAAATGTTCACCCCTTGAACTTTTCCATATTCTGCTATCTGGTATACTCTCTGGCACAGAGGAGTACAATGACCATGTGAGAGTTCCCCCAAAGTGCTAAAAAGAAACATAGAGGAAAGCACGCTGGGGTTTACACCAGGCTGAGGAACAGAGCACAAAGTCTTTCCCTGCCCAGTATTCTGGTCACTAATGGGCAGTCTCTTGAGAACAAGGTAGAAGATCTCAGAGCCAGAATAAGTTTCCAAAGGGACAATAGGAACTGTAATACACTCTGTCCAAAACCTGGCTAACCCCCTTGATGTCAGACTCTACTGTAATGCCATCCAATAACTTCTCCATTACAGATACAGATGGACAGAACAGTGCAGACTGGCAAATTCAGAGGTGATGGGGTCTGTTTTATGGTCAGCAGCAAATGGTGGTACCCTAGGAACACATCCCATGTAATGATCCTATTTGCCTTACCCAGAACATGTGACTATCATGTGCTGTCCATTTTATCTGCCCCATGAGTTTTCTACAGTCATCACAAATGTTGTGTATATCCCTCCTCAGGTGGATCCAAGCTTCTTTTTTTCTAAGCTCCATGATATACACTATGTCTATTTTAACAAACATCCATATGAACGAGGATACTAACGAGAAAGCTAAATGAGAATAGAACACACATTGCCAGTTTAAGGACACCATCTAAGCTGCTGTGAATACGTGCACAGCCACATACAATATTCTCATGTCAGTGAACAGAAGAGAACTGCAAATTGCCATGCTACACTTAACACACCGTGCTACACTTGATGGTGCCTTGACTTGAATATGTGAGGCTGCTGTTTAAAGACAATAGCTTGGCTTTCAATACCATAGTCCAAAACAAGTTTGCCTCCAAGCTCAAGACCCTTAGACTTAACACCCGATTCTGTAAATTGCTTCTGGACTTCCTCACCAAGTACTCCAGGTAGTGAGAGTGAGCCAGCTTACCCTCAAGATCCTAAGTACTGAAGCCCCACAAGGTTGTGTCCTTAAACCTCCTGTACTACCACATATGATTGTGTAGGAAGTAGTAGCTTAGTACCAGGCTTTTTTCAGCATTGTGTCATGCTGATGTCCGCAAAACCAATAATTTGGTTGTGGACTTCAGGAAAAGGCAGCGGTGAAACTACACCCCCTCAAGATTGGCATGGCCCCTGTGGAGAGAATAAGCACTTTCAGGTACCTTTGAATACACATCTCTAAGGACCTAACTTGGAATCCTCCAATCTCAGGTGAACAAACCCAGAGAATTGCATATGAGACTGTTGAAGAAATGGAGGGTCTCCAAAGAGATCCTAAAAATGTTCTTTTCTGGGGCTATACAAGTTTATTAACTTGGTACATTTCAGTGTGGTACATAAACTGCTTGACCCAGGACCACAAAGCACTGCAAAGAGTGTTGCACCTAGTTAAACACACCTCTGGGTATGCTCTCCTCTCTGCATGACATCTACATGAGGTGATGCAGCACTAGAGCTGCTAAAATAATCATGAACTCCGGTAAATGTAAATTTACCCCCATTTCAAAGGTACCTACTTTGACAATGATGGACCTTGGAAGTGTCAGGCTGTCAGAGGATGGGAGCTGTGTTAAACACATTCGTTGAGCTTGTCAAAAAACCTTCTCAACCCTGGGGTTCTAGGCCAGGCATTTGGACCCCTTCCTGAGCAGCAATGTCAGAGGCTGCATTATGGAACTGAACCCTGGCTGAAGAGTCAATAAAAATTGTTGAAATAAAGGAACTGTTTCATGCCCTTTACTGTCTTGGGTGTTAAACATGACTGATGATGTGTCCCAGGAACGAGATGGTGTGCTGGTGGGAACTGAATGCATTGGTGAGAGCAAGGGAAAGACCAGCAGAATATTTGTTTGGAGGTGTTTGATCTCTGGGAACCTGCAGTTTGACTTTGAAGATGTGGTTCAGGTAGATGGTGAGGTTAATGAAGGAGTTCATTGCAGCATGCCATTTCCAAGTGCACTTCTACACCTCGGCTATATCTGCAGGAGAGTTAACTCTGCTAGCCATCAGGAGCCTTAGTTCATGGACAGAAGAAGCTCCCCAACCCCTTTCCCCTCAGGAGAATCAGACATGCATCAGAATAGTTCTGTAAACCACTCATACGATTTTGTGAGTTCACTCCTTCGCTCCCACACTGTAATAGCTCACTTCATTGCCTTCTCAGTGACATTGTTCACGAAGCATGTGATCTTCTGTGACTCAAACATCCCTTTGAAACTGGAAAAATACTGTGAACATTGTAGTATGAATTTGAACTCAAACTGAAAATCTGTGGCAAGACTTATTAGACTCTAAGATGTCTGAGCAAAAATATCAGGATTCAGATGTAAAAAGCTGATAGATATAACCCAGATGATATGTTGTAAAGTTGTATTGGCTGTCAGCTTTCCATCAGTTACAGTCCCAAGGAAAATAAATGTGTGACTGTTGGTTTAATAAATATTTGCAACAATACAATAAGTGTCGAAAAGTTAATTGGGATTAACACTTCTGCCAGGCACTGTAGTAAAAATTGTTGTTGTTCTTTCGGCTGCTTCCTGTTCGGGGTCGCCACAAAGGATCATTTGGTCCGCATATTTTGATTTGGCACAGGATTTACGCCGGATGCCCTTCCTGACACAACCCTCCCATTTTATCTGGGATGGGACTGGCACTGAGAGTTAACTCTTCAGTGGCTGGGTTAGCACCCTGCCTGGGAATCAAACCCAGGACACAGCAATGAGAGCTCAGGATCCTGCCGCTGGACCACCAGGAGGATAGGCACTATTATAAAAGTGACTCTCTTAAATAGGATTACATATTTTGCAGTTTTATTAATATCTATGAAATTATAACTATATACTGTAGCAATATTTTTTCAGTATTTAAACAGTATTTAAAATAGAGTATTGATTCCCTATTGACAAGTATTGTTTTTTATATAAAGGCAATAAATACAATCTGAAATTGTCTATAAACTGTAGTTTATAAGCTGGTGGTTATAAAATTTACTAGAAGAAAAAAAACAATTTTATGTGGTAAAATAACCATGGCACTAAATGTGCAACGTTCCAAAGTGGTGAAACATGGTCAGCTTCCAACCTTGCCTAATTGGAACAGCAAGACCTTTCTGCTAATTCAGTTTGACCCATATGTGAGTGCTGTCATCACTTAGGCCTAGTCAGCACAGGCAAGCAAATAAGAGAAATGAATTGTGCAGTCAGTGAACAAAAAATTGTTCTAACAATGAACAGATTGATGCCCACACACTGATGCACATTTGCGGTTAAAGAATGACGTTGGGGACAAACAAAGACTTCAATTCATGCTTCGTTTGGTCATTCACGGGAAGCAAGATTGTTTCATCTGTAGGATTTGTGTGTCTTTCTAGCCAGCTATAACACCATCCATCACTATCCATCCAAATCATTTTTCATGCAGAGACAAGTGTACTTAATTGGTTTAACATGGGTGCATAGCTATTTTGTTAAGCACAAGCAATTTTACTTCAGCATTGATATGAAATGAAAACATTTGCGTTGAAAAGTTTAGTACCATTACATGCCAAGGTGTGACAAGAAAGTAGCTATACATCCCTAAACTTGTACAGTGTATTTATCTAGCTTGCTTGTGAAACTACAAGTGTAGAGTTTTCTGATTTCTATTCCGGAGTATTAGCTGGGGTTAGCAAGAAAAAAGCTAGGGTTAGCAAGAAAAACAAGTCACAGGGATTTGTGGGCTACAAACAGTGTCAGATGAGGTCAGGGTTTGTTCCAGTAAGGCAATGATGTTGCATGCAGCTGTTCTTATAGCACAATGATCTGGCAACCATCTAGATGGCCTCAGAATGAATGGAAAATCACATTTGTTATGGGCACAAAACCAATGTGCAATGCTATGGCTTTTTGATTTGCAACATCAATATAGGCCATGTATATAAAGATAAATAGAGGGATAGGGAGAGAGATAATTACCATGATGACCATCAAACCCACCATCCGCCTCTTCAGAAACTCCATGACTCATGCTGCAGTAACTGAACTTGAGCGGTCAGCATTTTGATCAGCTACCCACCAACACACACACACACACACACACACACACAGCATCTGTGCCACAAGCACGGTACAATTATTTATAAATACTTCTTTTTAAACTGTCCAATTAACATGTTGAATAACCTCACTAGATCAAGTTCTGTGAACTGAAAAATGGCAGTAAAATGAGATGGATTAACTGGGTAGATGTTTGGTTTACACCCATCTGCATGTCCAGCATTTTACAGAGGACTGAAGAAAATTCTGGCTGTCCCCATGCATAAGTGGCAAAGTGAAAACACACATACGCACATACACAGTCATGCTTAATACTCATCTAACCAAACCCACACATACCTTAAGGTCAGCCAGAGGCTATACAGTGCCCCCTGAGCGTATTGGAATGGTAAAGCCAGTTCATTTGTTTTTGCTAAACACCGAAGACATTTGGATTTGAAATAAAAAATGAATACAAGACAATAGATTAGATTTTGTGATATTTACATCTTGGTGTGTTAAACAACTTGGAATATGGAGCATTTGGGCCTAATTTTTAGGTGAGCAAAACTATAACTAAACTAAACTATAACTCTTATAGTTATAAATATATTGAAGTAAATAAGACTCAATATTTGGTTGCATATCCCTTGCTTGCCATAACAGCATCAATGGGGCGACCTACTGACATCACCAAACTGTTGCACTCTACTTTTCTACAACTTCAGAAGTCTTATGGGGTCCAGGCCTTGACAGGTCTGGTGGCAAAACAGATCTAGACAATATTAGGCAGGTAGTTATAATGTTATGGTTGATTGCTGTTTAAATACATTTGTTTTCAATAAACAAAAACACAATACGCTTTAAAAAGATCAGGTACTTGACCCCATAAAAAGCACAAGACCCTGTGTGTGTGTGTGTGTGTGTGTGTGTATGTGTGTGTGTGTGTGTTAAGGATTTGCAGGCCATGAATGCTCTTCTAGTGAAGTCTCATAGTTAAATAAAGGAATATTTAGCATATAGTTGTACCACCAGCTCCATCAGTTCATGTAATCACACATAACCCACACAATTCACATTACTTAGCCTGATTAGGTAATTTGGGAAATCTGACTGAAGAAACTTATCAATACTTACAACATTATTCCATTAAAGTTGAATGTTAAGAATTACACCAATTGTCTACTTTGTAAAAAAAAAAATAGAAAAAGAAAAATCATGACTGATATGAGCTAATAATATAAGTGGCATGATTGCTGACTAGTCTGCATGTGTTTAACATTTAAAGTATGTCCATTCAGACTTTAATGGCTATACCAGAGCTCCAGTAGGCTTTTAGGGAAAGGAAAACCCCCTTGCATGTAATGTGTTCTGTAAAAGGTCAGGTTTTGTACAGAACTGATTGGTAATGTTGTAGTTTATATCATCTGGAGAAAATCAGTAGTCTAGCTATCGATTTGAATCTAAATGTGCATGTTATGCTGAAAAACTTTTCTTTTAATATATATAATACTGAGTAACAAGCAGGACAAATTCATGACTTTTTAAATTTTTTAGCTAATTTGTCTTGCAGACTTTTATCTGTCTTGTCTGTGTAACCATGCACATTAGCAAAAGGAAAACAAAGTAAATGAACTGATTCATGATTCTTCTCATTTTGTTTACTTTTGGAGCCCCTCTTCAAAAAGAGGGAAATAAGGATATGTGTGGTGTTTTTTTCTCTTACTAGGTCAATGGTGTCATGTCTCAAGAAAGCAATTACAAGCATGCATTTGACTTATGGGGCCCCAGTAACCCCTAACCATTTTTGCAGGTTGCAGATGTTTGGATATGCAGAGTGATTATATAATATTTTAAAGTTAGGACAATAACCTCTACATGCAGAAAGGACATAAAGCATTATTTTAACAACTGTGTCCTGTGTTTAGGGTTTGTTTCAATGTGTTGAATGTATGTGAATGTTACAAAATGTTTTTAAATTGTTTTCATAACTAACACATGAACATGTTTCATTCCAATCTGATGCAATGAAAGCTCAGGGAATAGGCTTGCCTACATACTTGTTCCTGCTCTTTAGAAACATGTCTGGACTGTGAGACACTAGATATTTAACTCTCTTTAAGTCTCCACAGAACCCTCCAGGGTCTTCATAAAATATAGTAGCAACAAAAACATCAAAAAGTTCAAATGTTTCTAGAATATATGCAAAAGTTGAATTCCTTCAAACGGTTAATTAACAATGAAATGCTGTAAAAAACAAAACAAAAAAAAACAATCCATTAGGAATATATGACTGTTAGTTTCAATATAACTCATTTTAGGCTGCCTCTGAATCCCAGAGAAAAAAGTGTCAAGAGTACAATATGTCAAGTCAAGACCAATCCCTACATCTCTGACCCCTTCCCTCCAAGACATAGTGCTCTGGGATGGGCAGCTTTTCCAGGAAAGATCTTTGTACTTGTTCTCTTACATGATCCACCCAATCCTTTTCCATCTACACAGTAACAAAAGAGAAAGTCATGCCAAGATCTCCATTAAAATCACCCCTCCAATAATTGTCCCAACTTAAGTTAAACCAGTTGATTCTTGTCATTACATACCAACAATCTGAAATGATAGTTTTTGATATAAACATTCTAGATATGTTGAGAATTAATAATAAACAGCTTTTAAAACTCAAGTTGTTAAACGTTTACAATGAATCACCTTAAAGTATGCTTAAAATCACAAATCTGGGACTCTCCCTATTTGACCCTTTTCACATGGTTACAGTGTATATTGTGTGAATGAGTGTACTCACCCACATACACCCTCTGGACACTGGGGTAGGTTAAACACATTTGTCTGGTTAGATTGACATACCAGAACATCGTTCTCTTATCTAACAGCAAACCTTGTACCTGCATAGATCTGTGGGAGAACTGTCCTTTAGGCCTTCCAAGAAAAACAGAGAATGGCCTGTTTAAGTTGATTGTGATGACAACTCCTTTCTAGTATTTAATAGTATTTAATTGTTTGCTGTGAAGTTGTAACACAGTAGATAGAACACTAAGGTAAAATAAAGAACCCAATGTGTAGGTTTTATGAAGATAAAAACAATTTATAACTTACATAAAGACCGAGACAGTTCAGTGGGTCAGAGATGGTTCACTCTTACTGTGAATATAACATTCAGTATAATGGAGCTGCAGTTGGACAGGCAGTGATCCAAAAGTAGCAAACCACCAGCCAAAATATATAGGAGTGCTGAAAGAGAGGAAGACACTCCTCTGTGTGTCTGTGTGTGTGTGTGTGAGAGAGTGTGTGTTGGGGGGGGGGGGTGAAGCTCCAGAATCACATGTAAAGGCTAAAGGAGTAGGTCATGTCTGTGTGTGGGCCATTTCTCATATTCAAGGCTAAATTTTTAAATGTGGTACATGCTTGATGTGGTAAAACATACTTTGGGAACATGGTCATCTCAATTGCTTAGCTGCTATTCAATAGGAAAGCCCTCACCACCAACAAGACACATCCCCTCTTTCCACTTATTGCTATTTAATCATTGTTTCATATCCACCTTCAGTCCTGCCAAAATTGTCAGCCGAAATGACATGCCTGTGACGTGCATCAGATGACTGATATGGCATTGATGTGGACATCTCTTCCCCTAACAATTACATTACAGCTTAAAAGCAAGGCTGGGAAGGAAGGAAGGAAGGAAGGGGTTTGGGGGGGTTGGGCAACTTGCTGGTCAATTTGCAGCAGCGGATGTGAGAGGGAATGCCTCATAATGATATGATGCTAGCCGGTTGCAGGAAATTCCCAGGCTACAACCCTGAAGACAAATCCACTTCCTCAGCAGAAAGAGCCAAAAGTTCCTTCGTCAACACAGCATCACCACAGCGAGGCCATCACCTTCTGCGTCATCCGACAGGGTGAGGAAGTTTAATAAAAAGTCCTCTTCCAGCAAAAATGTTTCTGCCTGTTATTTCAGAGGGTGTATTATCCATATGGTGAGCACTGTTTCAGGCAAGGGTGTCAAACTCCATTCCTGTAGCCTTAGAATTTAGCAGTAATTCCGTTGTTTTAAAACCACCTACTAAAACCATTGGGATAAGAGGTTGTTACAAAGAGTCCTAAGAGCATTACATACAATGTATTCCATGGTTGTCAACAGCCATAGTTCAGTTTTGGCCTTTCACATATTTAACAGGCATTTACAACACATATCTCTACAAATGTCTGTAGTCTTTCAAAACACCTGTAGAAATTGTCAATTATCACTTGTGCCTGGACAGATGAAACCATAGCTCATCAGTCTGGCACAGAGCCATTTGGCCAGTGGGTGTGGGGGGGGGGCAGGGGTTGGTTTGATGGGGGTTGAGGCAAAAGTGGCTCTTTTCATGCCTTGACACATGCAGCATTCCAGACAGATCTCATTTCATCCAGATTTTGACAAGCCTCTTTTTTCTTGAAAGTAGCCAAATTCCTGACTACTAACCAAAGCTACTGAGTGCTCACTAAAACATGAATTATGTTCAACAAGTGCCACCAAGTATATTGTTCCAAGCATCAAGGTAAATGCATCACCAAAACACTCCCAAGTTTATGCTTCCCTCAGAGTGAAGAAGAAAAAGTCATTCCTTTTAATCAGCATAACATTTAGAATGGATACTAGTATCACAAGTGAAGAATACTAATTTGCATGTACAAATTCATAAAATGCACATTTATTTATTTCTGTCACTACTGTTACAAAATACAATCGTAAGTAATACTGTAACTTGTAACCCTTTAAGCAACTTATGATTATGAGCATCAGAGTCATTCCAGAATTCAATATAGTTTGAATATAAGTCTTCATTGGTAGGTCATGTGGTTGAAGATGTTAACTGTTTAATGATAGAGACTTGAGTGTAAAACTGTTGCAATTGCAGCCATAAGGCTATCCAAGAAAAAACATACACAGCCATATTTGCAGTTTCTATGTGGTACCATCCACAGTAATCTCAATGAGCTTTAGATTGTGTATGTGGATCCATCCTTTAGGTGATGAGGCTCCAACCAGAATTAGGGCATCAGGGTGGGTCAGGAGGGTCTGGAGAGCAAAAGGGGTCAGGATCACTGGTATGCCAAGAGTAACATGTGCAACTTAACAGATAACTGTGGGGTTTTATATGAGAACGCCCTGCTCCCTGCTGTAAGCTTCACTAATCAAGGTACCAACAAAGAGCCTGCACATTTTGATCAAAGTAGGCATGGAAGATCATAAAAGACCAGAAGTTTGCTCAGGCTGTGACCATTCATTGTTTTATAGGTCAATAGTAGTATTTTATAACAAAATTCATTGGTACCCAATGCAGTATGGAAACAATGGTGTGGTCTTCTGGTCTATATTCTGGCTTTAGTAAGGACTCTAGTAAGCTGCTGCATTGGTGCTTGTTTATGCACATAATGGAACATCCAGACAGCAAAGCATCACACTAATCTAACATAGGGTTAACAAAATCTAGAGTTAACGAAATCTGTGTAATCAGTAAGCTTACTAAAAAAAAAGCTTCTAGATGCATGTGTTACTAGTACAATTTTATTAAACTGGTTGTATCTTATCTCAGACAGACAGACTTATCTCTTATCTACAGCTGGGTGCCATCAGTATAACAGTGGAAACCAATACAAGGTTTTTGATATCAGGGTTTGATAACAGCTAGTTTAAGGGATTTAGGTACACTGGCATTTCTAAGAGAAGGATTGATTATTTTTATAAGAGGTTCAATTGCTTCTGCTTATCTGACTGAAGAAATATGTAGGTAAGAGATCCAGTATACAAGTTCTTCTAGTATACAAGGTCTTCTATTGTCATCTATATGGTTATCAAATTACCTGGCTTTAGATTAAAAGCAATTTTTTACCTGATATTTTCAATTTTGTCATCGAAAATCATGAAGTCATCATTACAACATGTTGATGGTGTACAGTAAATGCTCACATGGTGGTCTTATATAATTATTGTACTGAATTAACTAAATTTAGGATTAATTTTTTTATCTTCTATTAGGGTGGAGAGATATATTGACTTATCAGTAGTAACCTCAGGAGGCACTCTTTCCACGATGTTTGGAATACTACCAATTAAGTTTGATTCCATTTACATTAAAATCATTGAGTGGTTTTAATGTGCATGTGCGATTTTTATACCAGAGTGCTAGTTTTTTCCCTTTAATGGTTTTATTTAGAGCATAGCAAAATGCTGACTCTAAGCACTTAGTCACCTGTGTTCTGTGGGGTCAGATGGTACAGTACTTGTTCCAAGAGATTGTAACTGATGTACAGCACTGGGACAACACATCCCCTAGCCCCCTGTCTGGAGCATCCATCTGCAAAACAAAAGGAAGAGAGAATTCAGGAGTATATAAAAGTTGTCAAAAAAGTGGATTGAGGTCAATCAGAGGGCTCTTGATATCCAAAAAATTCAGCATAAATCATTATCAATGGACACGCCCATAACCCAACTGGAAGACCAGATACCACATTTCCACCCTTTCAATTACACGCTTCTTTTGGTTGAGCACTGCCCATTGCAGTGATCTAATGAAAGCCCTAAAATGTTAAATGTGTCACTACAAGTGATTACTGTAAATAATAACGTCATCCAAATAAGCAGTGGGATGCACTATGTTAACATGACCAGGCATCTGACTGGAGTAAACCAAATGGAGTGGAAAACTAATTTTTTTCATGGGGAACTGCTGTCAAGGGGACCTACCAACTAGACCGACCTCTCTGAAAATTCCAGAGTCAAATAAAAGGAAACCACTATTGCCAAAGCCACAGGGACCTCCTCTTTCTATAGTTTTAAAAGAGTGAATTGGTAGACAGTTGGGTCTACAAGTATTTGGACAGGGACACAGTGTTTTGTAATATTGCCTTTGTAAACCACCACAATGGATTTGAGAAAAATCAAGATGTGACTGAAGGTTAGACTTTCAGGTTTAAAAAACAATATTGCATTAACAGCCATTTTTTTTATAGTCCCTCCATTTTTGGGCTCAGAGGTCACTGGACAATGGACTCATAAGTTTCATGGCTAGGTGTGGCCTGTTTCCTAGTTATTTAATGGCAAATCCACAAGTCCAATTGTTGCATTAGTAACTGTTCATGCATCCGAAAAGTAGTCGAAAGAGGTGTGGATACAAGTGAAACACATATCTGAAAGTTAGGATTGGCCAAATCATCATTTGGTAAAGAAGATGTGCACTTGCAAGTTCTATAACACCAAACGGCCTGAATAGAAACGGAAAACACATGGATGATCACAGAATTATTTCCTTAATGAAGAAAACCCCCTTCACATCTAGCCAAGTCGAGAACATTCTTGAGTCTACAAAGATATGCTTTCATTTGTAAATTGTAAGATTAACAAATTGTAAGATTACCAAAAACCAAGATTAACTTGTACCAGAGTGATGGGAAAAGGGGAGTATGGAGCAGGAAAGAAACAGCTCATGATTCAAAGCATACCACATCATCTGTCACACATGGTGGAGGCAGTGTTATGGCATGGAAATATTTGACTGCCAATGGAACTGGGCCACTGTTGTTTATTAATGATGTGATTGTTGATATAAGTAGCAGGATGAAATCTAAAGCATATAGAGCTATAGTGTGCTTTCTGCTCAAAACCTATAAGATTCTTCACAGTGCAGATGGATAATGACCCAAACATACCACAAATGTAACCCAAAAGCTTTTTAAGGCAAAGAAATGAAATCTTCCCAAATGGCCTAGACAGTCACCTGAGCTCAACTCAACTGAGCATGCTTTCAATTACTGAAGACAAAAGAGGCAAACCCATAAAAATGCATCTGCTTAAAGGCCTGGCAAAGCATCTCAAAGGATGAAACAGCATTTAGTTATGACCATAGGTTACAGTCTTCAGGCAGTCATAGGGGCTATATAAAATGGCATTTAATGCAATTTAATGTGTTTGTTAATCCCCTGGAATGAAAGCGGATTTTTTAAAATTTCCTATTCATTTTGGTGTTGTGCAGAGGTAAAAATATGAAAATTGTGTTACTGTCCAAATACATATGCAACTGACTGTATTAGCATTGCCAATCTGTCCCCCCTTCCCTCACAGTCAACATCCCTGACTTGCCATGTAACCTCAAATGGTCCTTGCCACTTTTAAGAGCTCAACATTTAATAATAATAAATACACTTTATCTCCCTGTGAAACTCACATAGTTGAGTGCAACTGTCATACAGCCAGGATTGCCATGCCTGAGCCTGGAGCAATTTTTTTTGTGTTAATTGCCCCAATATGTGGAGTTTTGTTACACACTTCTGGTGTCAGAAGTGGCAGTGATTTCAAGCATGCCCCACAAGTCTCCAAAGAACTGGATGCTATGTGAGGCATATGTTTTCCCTGATGGGACATAACTGGCAAAAGTGGGAGCAACAGTTTAACTTGTATCTTACTGCCTCTGCATTAGTGGAAATGACGAGTCGAGATAGGTTGCTGTTTTGTTACGCATCAGAGGTTTTGGGTGCACAGAGTAAGCAGAAATTGAACAAGTCTATGACAGAACTAAGAACATTGAACATGCACCTGTGTCACTGTAGTCAGTTTTAAGCTTGACGCAGGAACGGAAGCAAATGTACTGCCAAAGAAAGCAGAAGAAGAACAAGATGGACGAAGAGCTTGTGTCTTGCTCATAGAAGATTTTTCCATTTGAACATTTGTTTGTAGTATATTGTGTTTGTTTGAAGTTTGCTGATTAATCTTTAATCAGGCTCAAGAAGGGTGATGTAGTAGATGTTGTGTATATGCAGTAAAAGGTCTTGCCCATACACAGTTTTTGCAGTTGGTACATTCCAGGGTCATGATGTGTGTATGATCCATTAACAGGAAAAGATTGAAAAATTGAATAAAAACAAGAAAATATTGAAAATATTGGTGGCTATTTTAAACACAGTGGTGATCTCTAGGTATGTTAAAGGGTCTGCATTTCAGAAAAAAATTACTACATAAAAGGTAAACAGATCTACCAATAGTTTGAGAGTCCATACATCGGTCATTTTGTATCTAAATGCAAAGGGTCATTTGTCCTGTCTCCAAGAGTGTTGTTTGCTAGTTTGAAAACTGAATCAGGGTTTAAGGAATACAGCCAAGTTTCATTAAAAAGCTTTACATTTTCTTATTCCATTGATAGATTCTTTCAAGAAATACACAATATATCCAAATGTTTGTGGACACGTGACATTCACAGCCATCCCGTTAAAGATTTAGTCCCATCTTTGCTTTAAAAATAACCGCCACTCTTATGGGAAGGCTTTCCACTAGGGCTGTTGGGACTTGCCCATTCAACTACAAGAGGGGTGAGCTCAGGCACTGATGTTAGCTGAGAAGGTCTGAGGTCATGTCAGAATTCCAGTTTATCTTAAAGGTGTTCTGTAGGGGTTGAGGTCAAGGCTCTGTGCAGGCTTCTTTAGCTCCAGACCACTTCCATTCTAACCTTAGCGACCCATGTCTTCATGGTCCACATGCATGTCCAGTGCATAGAGGCTCTGCAATGGTGGAACAGATTTGGGCCATTTAGTTCAGCTGAAGGCTGAAAGACTTTTACTGCTACTGCATACAAAGATTTCCTAGACAATCCTGTGTTTCCATCTTTGTGGTATGAGTTTGGGGACGGTGAGATGGTCTAAAAACCTTTGCCCAAACATTAAAGTATAATGCTTAAAAATATAAAAATGATCTGCTAATCACTGATAATTTCAATCTTGAAATTAGTAAAACATAGAAAATAGGTTTAATAATCATACAGTATATAGGATATAAATTTGACTTTATTCAAAATATTTTTTGCTAGTCTTTTTTTATAGACTAGAATGGTTTTACATATAAAACACAATGGTGTTGCATATCAAAATATAACATTATAATTTCACTTACCATTGTACTAGCTGTGTAAAGAACTGCACTGTATGGAAAACCGGTCCCACATCCTGGTGAGATATGAGATCCGTTTTTCAGTATCTATAAAATTACTGGTGTAAATGTTGTCAAACTAAATGCATGAATCAGGTGTCCCATAATATTCACTGAAAGGTATAAAATGCCAATATAGTCTATAAAATAAATTTCTTCTAGATTACCTCGGGAACTATTTTTGCCTAGATTTCATAAGATTGAGGTTGTGAATCAAAGCCTGGAACAGCAGGTGCACTAAGTCTTGGTCATGAAGGTGAGAATTGGTAAGGAGTGGGCAAAGAGGGATAATAAACAGACTACAATAAAGAATGCTGGAAGCTAATACACCGCAAACCCCATGTTGACATAACTCATGTACAGTAGCTGTAGATAAGCTTATATTTATCCTTTAATAAACAAGAGTATTAAAACTCCGAAAAAAAGTTTCTTTTACAAGTTGGCCCTGACCAAGAAAGCAGCACAAAAGTTACCCCAAACAACATTCAGACACAGGACAAAACAAATAAGACTTAAAACAGCACTGCAAATAAGTTTCAGATGTTTCTGTAAGTCACTGCATGATAATCTGTCCAAAATGTCTCACAGAGTACAAGTTGCAGAAAAATGAGTTTCAGGTGTGGTCTTTCTTCCAAAATTCTGTTATTGCATACAATACTGTTTGAAGTGCTGGACAAGCATCTGTTAAATGCTTTAACATAACAGATGACTGAACGAGGACCTAAAAGCAAGTCTGGACACTAAGTAAACTGAACTATAAAGACCAGCTTTTCTTTTATAGGCAGTATTATCTGTTTGGGTTACAAATGTACTGGTCTAGGTTAAATACAAATACATTAAAAGAAGAAAAACAACATGCAGAGGACTTAGTGGGTGACAACATGCTGATGGAAGTCTGTGGAATGTGCTGAGAGGTGGGTAATCAATTCTATAGACCCATGACATTTGGTGCCTCTTTAGTCTAGACAAGCTTATCAGGTGAAGTGCTGTAAAGTTGACAAAGAGTAGGCAAGACACTGGATCTGGTGGTTGTTGCCCTTGCCAAGTGGAATGCTTGACATTTTTGAAGTGGGCCTACAGAGTTTCATGCACAAAGTTAAGCACAGCTTTTTAGGATGACAACTTTGTTATTAAGTCTTCAAAATGTAAAACCATAAAAGGACTTAAACATTTTTGAAACAGAAACATTAGCTTCTTTTTCAAGTTAAAATGTTTACAATTATATTTAGTATTGAAACACAGTAGTTTCAGACTTTTTGAGTTTTTTTTTTTTCTTACAAAGACATTTACATTATCCTTGTTCCCTTATTTGACTAATGATTTGATGAAACGAAGGGCTGATGTTGAATCCATCAACTTTAGTGATTATATAAACGAGTGTGAAACTTTTATCTCTGTTATCATTTTATTAACATACAGACATGTTTGTCTGCCTCTAAACTTTAGTGAATGAACAAATCTGCCTTTAATGATCTAAATCTAAATCACATCTGAGATTTTTTCTTTTACATAATATTCAGGTTTCTGCTTATTATTCCATTTTTCATAAAAGCAAAGTATTCACATAATATAAATTATCTAGTATCTACACTGAAAATAGTTAGATTTTACACATTTTGTAGTTAGAAGAATGCAGAATAGAGCGCACAACTCTCTGAAGTGACCTGGCAGTATAGGGAACCAGTGTAGGGATTTACAACTTGCTGGCCACTCCTTCTCCTTCTCCATCACCTTGACCCAGACCAGACAGGAATCTGCACTATGTCATCTTTCACGATGTGTGACATTTTCCTGGATGTCTTCAGCCTTACTCTGGCTGGCTGTGAGCTGAGTTGGGAGAAATTCCCTTCTAGATCTGTGATTCAGGAAAAAGCAGCCCTTGATCTTTAAAGTCAGATCTTCTAGCATCTCACTCATCAATAAACAATATATTTGTAAGAATAAATCGTTATATGGAAAAAGAATATTCTGTTTTGAAGCAGGGCCTTAATACTGTATATACAGAACTTATGGAACTGATTTGTATAGTGAAAATAAAGGTTTGTTTAAGGAATGCTGACCCATTTTTTCAGTGTATTGAAAGGATCAGTTCTTTCTCATTCACAACCGTTCCTTTCACATTCAATTTACTTTTTATGGATATAGAAATCCATAAAGAGATAACATTTGCTGTATATGCAACAAGCATTTGTAAATGACAGATGGAAGTGAAGATGCCTCACTGCTACAATTTGATTCGATCAGATACACTACTGAGTTTCCCTTACTAGGTTTGCATGTTCTGAAACATAAGACTTTTATTGGAGCTATGAGTGATGCCCTCAGATGGACTGGCTGCATATCTATACTGCTGTCTGGAGTTTCTGGGGGGTGTACCAATAAACACACTGTATCATTGCATTTACGCTGTCAGAATGCAAAGGCAAATAGAAATTGCATTGGACTGCTGTGGATTTTCCTGTACCTGATTGTGAGGAACTGGCAATCTGTTCAGATGCTCTACAACTAATCAGTTCAATCAGTTCTCTTCATTTCACCCAGCAGAAACCCTGGCTACAATTATTCTTAAAAATTACTCACTACTGCCCAAAAACTGTTATTGGAGTATTTTCCCTCCACTAGCTGTCAGTTTCTTAGAGCACATTTACTTTACTAATTTAATTTGAACCTTTGCCTTTACAAATCACTCGGGCTGCCACTATCCATTACTGCTATTTAATTTTCTCCTGTCAACATCTTATAAAAGAAAATTTCTATGACCTGTATTTTAAAGCACTGGCACTGACCAGTGGTAAAACAAAGATATGATTATAGCAGTCCCCATAATTTATGGTACACATTGCTACTTTTGTCCTATGTGTTAGGTCTCAGATTTAAGGTGACAGTAACCACAGTAACAGTCTTAAATCCCAGTGCACCCTGAAAGAGTTTCCTATACTATATTGGTCTGCTAGCTCTGAGCCTACTTTACATTTATCCCAATGTCAGTCGTCATTTATCTTTCCTACCACATTCCCTCCTTCTGGAACAACTATAAGTTGTGCTGTTATGCCAGGTTAATTCATGTTTGCCTAGAATACAGTGAACATTACCATGTCAACAAACTTCTGACGTTTTCGTTCGGTTTTACTGACCATCTTGATTTTTTTTTCCATGTTGTCAGTTGGACCTACAAATGAAAGAAAAGCTGTAAGATGGGAAGAGGGAATAGAATGGGAATAGAAAAACTCAAAAACAGATTTTACTTGTGCAACACCTTGTTAAGAATATAAAACACACGGTCTGGCAATGAAGAACTTCTCATTTTTACTATTTCAGAATTTGTTTAATTACATACATTCCTCTGATATCGCTTTTATTCTGTCAACAACTCCATTTTCTTTTTACATTTTCTTTTACTTTCTCTCAGACACTCCACGTTATCCTGAAAGACACTTTCACTCTGCATCCCTACTTCTGGCTTAGATAGAAATATGTTTTCAAGTTAAATCACATCATGCCTGCTAAATTAGATCTTTCCACTTTAATGGACTCAGCAGGTAGCACCAGTGCATTAAGAGTAGTTAATTAAGAATTACTTTATTATGAAAGCAGGAAGGAACCATTGAATTCCTGAGGGATGTAGCCAGGAAAAGCCCCAAAGCTTGTGTGAAATATTGTAAAAGTTGGATGTTAAAGTTTCGCCCTGTCGATTATTCATAATCAATACTCTGACATAATCCACTAACCAGATTAGAACATGCAATAAATATATATTTTCAACAAGTTACCCAAAACATGTTTAAAGACCCCTTTTCTATATTTGATAATGAATTACTTGATGAGGAGGATGCACAAAAGGAACAGAAGTGGCCACACTTTTACATGTTCATCACCTTCCCATTGTAAACTATCATTACGGCTTCCATTTACATATTAATACATAACAGGAAGTTATATTTTATTCAACTTATATATATTTTATTGCCCTGAAAGGACTTTCAAAGCTCTTAGTTACTGGTCACACTAGCTATTTGCTTGTTTTATAGTATATCCTAAATATCATAAGACAAAGCATTCTAGTCTTTATCTCTTTTTTGATTAATTTTACAATTTAAACCTGTTATTAGAGCACTTTGGGAATCAGTGGTGAAAGAGTGGCTCTACGGTCTTGTGTCTTTAAGTATGCGATTGAAGTGCAACAGATATCAGCTTAATTGGCGTTTTGCCCCTCATACCTCCCTCCTCCCACTCCTGTACAACTCCTGGTGGCCTGCAGAGTCTCTCAAGCTTTCATTTGAAAAGCACTCTGCGTGAGACTTCATTATTTCTATGTGGTCACATACAGGATTTGACATCATTAGGGGTAATGGGGACGCAGCTGTTCATGAACTCCTGACTCCAACAAGCCGTGACTTTGAAATGGAAAAGTAAGATCAGCATGTAGTATGTGTACCCTACTGATTACTGTATATGGTGAAGTTACATATGGTACTTTTATAAATGAAGTAAGGGTATCTGAGGGTATTTAATTATATGACTTAACCCCACTTAGGGTGATATTTGCCAGGATGAAATGGGAAAAACCGCAGTTTAAGCAGTAAGCAGTTTGAACATGCACCAAGCATTCTTCCATTATTACCACATCATACACACACATGCACATGTACATACTGACTCACTCTTTTATGTACACACACTAGCATTTAGTCTAACCCACTAAAGATACCGCACTCCAACAGTATTACAGATTTAACAAGGATTCACTCTTAAGGCCAGTTTCCAAGATGAAGATTTCCGGCTTATGCCTTTACCTTGAAAGGGTTTTAGTGGTAAAAATTTCTACAAAACCTTTTTGTCTTACTGTTTTTAATATCATTCATTTTTACCTTCTCTACTGTTTGGTTTTCTCCTCATTAGCTGCATTTGACTTGATCTGGGCTTATTCATCACATTCCATGATAACTCTAATCACCATCACTGCAATTTGTTTTCAAGGGTTAACAAAGACTTGCTGAAACTGAGTTGGCAGTATTTTGGGATTTTGACCTCCTGTCCCAGCAATGGAACATGTTTCTAAAATAATCTTAAGGTCTTTTTTGCTCACTGTTAATACAAAATGTACAAAAATCTATTAATATCATGAATGTAAATGTCAATATTTTCCCCTCCCCGATATATTCAATTCAATTTTATTTTATTTGTATTGCACTTTTAACAATGCATCTTAATAGAAATCTAAGAATTCAGAATAAAAATGACAAACTTTAAAATTAAAATTTATATTTATCACCAATGAGCAAGTCAGAGGTGAGAGTGTCAAGGAAAAATCCCTGAGATGATATGAGGACCTTGGAGGAACCTTGAGAGGAATCATGTGTATTGCATGCAGGTTACAGATGCAGGAGAAGACAAAGTAAAAACCTGATTAAATTATGGGAAACGTTGATAAAAAAAATCAATCAGTCAATTAATCAATTATACTTGCTGCATGTTTGCTGTTTGTAATAAACAATAAAGTATCTATCTATCTATCTATCTATCTATCTATCTATCTATCTATCTATCTATCTATCTATCTATCTATCTATCTATCTATCTATCTAGAGGAGTTTCAGCAACTTATTCTGAATTCTGATTGTTAACTTGAACTTAAGCACATTATTCTTTCATGATATTACCATAAGCATTGAGAAATATAAAATTCAGTGTCACTGATGGACAGTTTGAGGTAGTGCACAATATATAATGCTGAAATGTTCGTTTTGGCCTGTAAATACTGACATTATAAAAACATAATACCACAGAACACCATATATCAAACATATAAATATGATTCTAGTTATTAATAGACACTACATCCATTGAAAGTCTACTAACACGTGAGGCTTTGCTTATCTCCAGGACCAAGTTATGAATGTCTAAAGTTATGAAGCTACTTTAATAATTTGAGTGTGATGAATGAGTCCTGCTTATTCTTCAAACCCTCAGTCTATTAAATTAATAAATGTTCTAAATGTGTTTTATTCGTTAAGTTAATCAATTGCAAATTTGACGCATGATGAAGTTTTATTAGATCCTACGCACATTTTAAAATTTCATGACCTTGATTTAATGTCTCATAGCTTCAATAACTTTTTAGCACTAGTAAACCTAACTGCGGAAGCACAATATAAAGGAATTACAAAAAAAATATACAGGATTTGCTGGAAAAAATGCAATTTTCTAAGCTTCTGAATAATGAGGGTGAAATCGGTTATCATTAAGTTAAACCAAATTTACCTACATGCAGCACAATATTGACAAGGCACTTGACATTCTGTGTAAATGCTTGTCCTCATATCATTATATATTAAAACACATTGCCCAAAGTTTCCAAAGAAATAAGACATTTTTGAGAAATGTCCTTCATCAGCTGCGTGAACAAATGTGTCATAAGGAGATTAAGAATGTAAAGCCAGTTGATATTTAAAGTTAGGAATATTCAATTTATTAAACAAGCCCTGATATGTCGATCATATTAAGTAAAAGTTCTATGTCATTAAGTGTTTCAGGTTCTGATAGGGTTTCAGCTAAATATGTTTAACTATGATCTTTAGGTGCAACTATCCCAGTAACATTATTAGAAAACTGACAATCAGACAGAGAAAGTCTAAATATGGGTGATGTGTGGGCAGTTGCAATTTTATGACCTCATTCTCATCTATGAAGTCATCCTAGAAGGGCACACAAGTCATGTGAGTGATGCCATTGAACAGTCTGTGAAGGAATCAAATGAGTCTTGTTCTATAGATGGTGAAAGTGATCACCCAGTTGCTATTAGTTTTAGTAAATAAAGGAGGTACTGTATTTGTACACACATTTGCTACACAGCATGCTTGCACTGACTAGTTACAACACCTGCACAGCTGTATAACAGCAAGGTTCAGTACTTTTGACAGGCAACAGGTCCTGCAGAACCTGGATGTGTTCACAGGAGTGTGCCGTCTGTTCTAGAGGAATTTGATTAAAGCTGAACAACTTTCTCATTTTTTCTTACTTTGTACCATCTCTCACTATAATATTTCCTTACATGTAGAAACAAGTGATCCCTTCTTCTGCCAAAATTGGCCTGTCTTTCTGCCAAGGTGACCATTTTTTTCAATGCACCCGAATGTATTCAACAGGCTCGGACTTGAAAACCAGTGAAAATGAAGCATGATGGAGGCAACACGTAGGAAAGTCATCAGCTGATCAGCTGCACGTAGCAGTCCTATTGTACATGGAGTGTGTTATTTTCATACAAGTGAGAGAGAATAAAGTGGTTATGACTATTAGTGTGTCATAAAAAGCTGTGAATGATGTATTAGAAACATTTCTGAAGGATGATGTTATGAGTTTGACATCTTATAACATCATCATCAGAAAAGAAGAGAAAAAAGGCTAATTATGCTATTAAGCTCCCTTCCCACCCTCCTGAGAGGCTAAATTATACAGCTGGGAGGTTGAGAAGATGCCAAGTGTGTGCTTGGGAATGCTGTTAATAATTTGAGCTATAAAATAGTTATGATTTGTTTAACTGTGTCAGCTTAGTGGTTAGCATGTTTGCCTCTCACCTCTGACGTTAGAAGTTTGATTTCCGTCATATGTACATTCTCGCCCTGTTTCCTCTGGGTACTCCAGTTTCCTCCTCCAGTCTTTGGAGGCTGATTGGCATCTTTAAATTGTACATTGTGTGTGAATGGCTTTGATTGTGTGTGTGTGTGTGTGTGGTTGTGCACTGCAATGGACTTGCACTCTATCAAGTGTCCCCCCCTGCTTTGTGCCCAGGGATAGACTCAAGCTTCCCTGTTATCCTTTGTAGGATAAGCAGTTTGGAAAATGGATGGATTGATTTGTTTAACACTTTTGTTCATGAGTAAGTTTGTCTAAACTTTTGCCTTGTTGTATATCTTTAAATTCATAAATAAAATATTTTTGGCATTTTGAAAATGCTTTCTTTATTTTTTTATGTATTTTTAATGTAATATTTCCACTATATCAATATTGATGCTAAAGGAAAATGTTTTATAATAATAAATAACTCTTTTTTTCTTGTCATCACAAATACAACACACCCACATAAAGTCAGCACCACATGTGGTCACAGGGTGGGACAATCATCAGTGCAACAGAAAGTGTAATGACAACTGGGCATTCATCACCTCTCTCTCTCTCTCTCTCTCTCTCTCTCTCTCTCACACACACACACACACACACACACACACACACAAACATTTATGAGAAATGTCCTTCATCAGCTGTGAAGAACCTAAAACCTAAATGTCTCCCACAAGGCCAAAACGGTCATATATTTCTATCCTTGGAGAGACCTTTGCTTCCCACCACAATGGTAAGTTCAATAGTTTCTCCCCTTCACTGGGGTTGTTGTTGATTGTGGGTAATGTGTAATTCAGTAATACATCAGGTCATTAGAATCAGAAACGTGATCAGTGAGATGTTAACTGTGGGTTACAGGTCATGCTAGTAATGGTACTTAGCTTAATAGATCCTTCCATGTTAGCCAAGACTATTTTCCGAGCCACAACCCTTGGAATTCTCCCATCTCCCACCCTCTCTGTGTGATTTCATTTTAATGGTTGATGAATTTCCAACATGTATTTTCTAAATTACCAAAGTCATTTCAATGGTTGCTACAAAAATGTTAGTGATGTCTCTATTTCTCAAATGCAGCATCATAAAATTCAAAAAAGTCACACACACCCTGTCAAGATGTTAATAATGGTTCAGTTGTTGTTTTTCTCTTCATATCACTTAATTCATCATGATATCAGATACATCTTCGATAGTGACCTGATTCAGAAAAAGGCTGCTCAGAAGGATCAAACCCAGGCAAAAGGTTTAGTTGGAGGGATGTACTTGCAAATCACTTGAGCAACCTTGCTGGTTCCTGCTGGTTCCTGCTGGTTCCTGCCTTTTACATGCTTTGAATCATCTAAAAGTGTCAATAACATATTTACATGACAGAAACAGTACATCCCTTCAACCAAACATTTTGCCTGGGTGTGATCTTTTTCGGTCTTTTTCGGAATCAGGTGACTATTAAAGATTTATCTAATATCATGATGAATTTCCAACATGTATTTTCTAAATTATCAAGTCATTTCAGTGGTTGCTACAAAAATGATAGTGGCCTGATTCAGAAAAAGGCTTCTCGGAAGGATCACACCCAGGCAAAAGGTTTGGTTGGAGGGATGTACTGTTTCTGTCATGTAAATATGTTATTGACACTTTTAGATGATTCGAAGCATGTAAAAGGCAGGAACCAGCAAGTTTCCTCAAGTGATTTCTATCAAGAACTTGCTATTGCTTTTCTGCCAAAATATCAGCTAGTACTTTAAGAAAATAAGTGGCTGAAGATGGAACTGGAACTAGCATCTGCCTTTGTTGGCAGTCCACATCAGTTTTAAGCAAGCAAGAGTACTGGAATATTTTGTCTTAAGGTGAATTAACAAAAGTCATTCTTAACATTTGGTTTCAGAAATCTGCATCAAGCAGACGACACACTGACATCAAGAAACTCTGCTAAAACATCAAGAAAATCTGCTAAAGTCATTTGACAGTGTGTTTTGGGTCAGTTTCTTGGTGCAGTTAGATTGGAAGCATTTTTCTGTAGATTGGCAAACAGAATGTTTCCATAATCTTCTGAATTCATTCTGCAGCACCATCAAGAGTTACATCAGTAATAAAGATTAGTGAGACAGTACCAGAACCAGCAGCGCCATGACAGTGCCTCCACCATGTTTAACTGATGAGCTTGTATGTTTGCGATCATGAGCAGATCCTATCTTTCTCCACACTCTGACCTTTCTGTCACTTTGGAGGGGTTCATCTTGGTTCCACAAATTTTGTCTTTGTACCTCTTTGTGAATTAAAATCTGATTCGATTTCAGATAGTATCTTGTGGTATGGCTTTTATATTTCTGCTTTCAAAGTACTCAAAGCATGCTTTGAACGACGTTCTATGATACCTTCATCCCTGCCCTGTGGAGGGTGGTGATGTTACTGGCTGTTGCTTTTGGGTTTCTCATCGCAGCTCTTACAATGTTTCTGTCATCAATTGCCGTTGTTTTCCATGACCGACTAGGCTGATGTCTGGTTGTTTTAGTGTCATTGGTTTCTTTCTTTTTCAGGACATTCCCATTTGTTGCATTAATTATACCCACTGCATGTGCAATGGCTCAAATTTTCCAATTTTCTCAGACAAACAGATAGACAGATAGACAGACAGATAGATAGATAGATAGATAGATAGATAGATAGATAGATAGATAGATAGATAGATAGATAGATAGATAGATAGATAGATAGATAGATAGATAGATATTTTTATTGATCCCATAAAGGACATTTTTAGCTTCAGTATGGCATGCTTTTCTCCTGTAGACATCTCTCTGGTCTTTATGTTGGTTTATCATTTTAACAAATGTAGTGTTCACAGGTGAAACCAAGAGATCAACCTAAGAATTCAGAGCTGTTTAAAGTCAATATAACAGAAAACACCTGGGCTGCAGGAAACACCTGTTAGTCACATATTCCAATTAAAAAAAGGAAACGGTTCAAACAAAATGTGGCATGTTTTAAGTTATTTAACACGTCTACATGTAAATATGAGTAACTGAAAGCTGAAATCTATCATCATATATTAATCTTTTGATCTGAAATCCAAATTTACAAACAAAAACAAAAGCATTCGGACTTGCTGTTCCAGTACTGCCAGATGGGCCTGTAAGTATGATGGGGGAAAAAAATCAAGGCAGTTGTTTATATAGTTGTTTAGGCATTTATTATGAACTCAACATAGCCAGCTGTGCTTGAGCTTGAGGTAATATTTTTGGCTGATTTGTTGCATTATGTTGAATCATTTGGCATTATGTGGTGAGTTCTAGGGAGCTGATGTAATGGGTGTTAAAAATATGATCAACTTTAATGGCGTCATTATGTGTTGTGAGTGTCACTCAAGTGGTTAAAGTACAGACCACCTGGTCAGCACACACTCTAACATCTATTCTGCATCCTGTTCCTATTATAACGTCAGTGTTTTGCAATGTCATTTCTAGAAGTCCTTTATGTGTCTTTTGTGGGATTTATAGACAGCAACAATCTTGCACACAAACACACAGTTCCATAAGCCTCTATACTATGAATCTTATTACAAGCTGTTTATCTTGGTCCTTAATACTGGTCATGTTTGCGACACATGCACTTGCTATAACCTTTTAATCTACTTTGTCAAATGAAAGATGAATATTTTACCTCACGTAGAGCTTCATGGGGGATAGGTTCAGCCAGAAGACCTCATCCATGCCAAGTGCACACCCTTAAAGCACAGTACAGACAAAGGGATATATGGCCATATAAGGCTTCATGAGTGCTGACTTGACAGCCAAAGATGCTTTCCAAATGAGCAAAGCAAAGTATGTTAAAAATATATATCACACCCGAAGATAATAGTTTCTAAAATCCAAAACTATTTCTATGCTGTATTTAGTATATACTGCTTGAAACAGTGTAAGAAACAGTGTTGAGTAATAAAGTACTAGAACACTTAAGTGAAGCACTGCTTATCTTAACAAAGTAAGCTACAACATTTTTCCAAAATAATAATTTCAATTTAAAAAATCAGTGTCCAGATCTAATCATCAGATCAATCTATTAAACATTAATAAATATCATGTCAGTGCCAGAGTCAGCAATCAGCATCTAACTTCCAAGATGTACTGTGACCTACTAATATAGCCACTGACATGACCACCAGTGTATATTTCAACGATTCTAGATTTTTGTCTTGTATACTTGCTGATTGAATGACCATGTTGATTGCTGATGACGGCTGGATGAGAATTACTGTTTAACATGAGATTGAATGTGATTGGTTCATTCTGAATGCAGCCATATCCTCAAATATTAAAGGGTGTGCAAACCCGGTTGCAGCTTTTTTATTTATCTGATTTTTTACCCTAAAATGTTTCTCAATACTTTTTATACATTGTAATTTCACACATGTCTGTATATCTATAGCTCACTGTCACAACTGACTGGTTTTCATAAGTTGAAGAAACCGGGCAAAAAAGTATGGATGTATGAATTGTGATTATGAATTATAATTATTGAGCCTGTTATAAAATAAGTTTTATAATTATATGATATAGTGAAATACAAAATATTTTAGTTTTTAATCAATTTATTTTTTCTTAATCTCTATATGAGATTTTTTTTTACACAGTCGGCATGTATCTTGTTTGTCTGCACCGTCTCGTCATCCTCTACACTTATGTTGTAGGTTTAGTTTCAAAAATTCTGCACCTTGGAAGTTATAGTTTAGTTCTATGTTTGTCTGCATCACCCTGTGTTTTGTTTTGGTTCTGTGTAGCACCTCTGGTCCAGGAGGAACACTGTTTCATTTCACCCTGTACTGCATCAGCTATATACGGTTGAAGTGACAATAATGCTTCTTTGACTTTGACTTGACTTTTGACTAGATTTATGATTTTTCGATTGCCACCTAAAGGAATAATTCAATGTATTAAACAGTACTACAGTCGCAAATGCTGAGGTCCAGTGTAACTTAAGCAACTAATATTGAAAGTGAAATTTACGAAAACAGAGGTTGATATTGAAATTGCCGTTCCCAAAAGCAGATGCTGAAACAACATGGGTGGAGCAGGAAAGTTGTGAATCAAATGTAGCTCTATCTGTGTGTTGTTATGTTTTCTTATCCAAGAAATATACAGTTAAAAATACAAAATCTTCCCGGATCTCTGCAAATGTCCTTCAACCTAGCAGGCCTCAACTTCATTAAAATGAGGTACATAAAGCAACGTCCTAGAATGAAAACTTGTGTAAGTATTTATGTAGCATTTTCATGTGCGCCTTTAAAATGTTAAACTTAATATTTCAATTATTTGGAGCTGAAGAGCACAGACAAATCTGCAGAGAATTAACAGTAATCTAGTATCCAAATTAAATCACCCTCTTCCGAGAGACACTTTAGATTTCAAATAAACTCGCTGAAGAATCAAAAGTTGTAAAGAAAAATATATCTTCCCTGAATATGGCTACAATGATGCCAACAATTACAGCAACAATCTAAATCAACCTTTCATATAAACAGTATATATATATATACACATATACATGTGTGTGTGTGTGTATGTGTGTGTGTGTGTGAAAATGCAGGTGATTGACCACAATTGCAAATCTGACTCTAATGTTCTCTATAATTAGTGACTATTTTTAAGATATTATACTACTCTAACATTCCTGGTCAGGCATCCAGGTGCTCTGTGGAATATCTGGAATGATGTCAATCAGAAGCTGTAAAATATTATTGTGCCAAGAACAGTGATCTATCACCTAAACAGCGTTTTTATATTGTGTGTTTGATGCTTACATAATAAGCTTTCCTATTTAGCATAGTACACACACGAAGGTCAAAGGTGCATAATCTGCTCACGTTAATAGGGTCGGGTTACTAAAGGTCAAACACATAACACAAGCACAAATAATAGTGAAAGGGAGTGTTATAAAAATGTGCTTTGATTTAGAGGTAGGAGAGATATGCTGTGAGAACGTCATTATCATAAGAAGCTAATTTATCTTCCTTGGGATTTATATTCATCTATGTTTAATAAACAGAGAGTGAGTTATAACTTATAACTGGTTGTGTATTAATGTGAACCTGGTGTACTTCTACTGTTATACAAAATGCTCAAATAAGTTTCACAACCCTGACTCCTTCTGCTCTCAGTGGACCTGCCAGATTTTTCTTGATGCCGCAACACTGCCTGGAGCTTTCATCACCTGAAAATCACTCACTGCTGCTAAGGATGGCCCTGCGTAGATAGCCTAAAGATAACAAGGTGTGGATGGTACCACACAGAAACCATAAAGGTGGCTGCGTATGTTCTTCCCTGGATAGCCTTAGGACTCCATTTGCTAAGTGCACTCCACTCTCTATCATTAAAGAGTTAATAGCTTCAGTTTGATATAATAGACTTATAGTTAAACCGGTAATACCACTTAATAACATATAATCAAGCTGCTTTGGCTCATTATTTGTCTGCAAAGAATCATAATCTAGCAACTAAATGGCGCTTTATTGGGGTTTTTTTTTTTCATTTGATGCTGCCAACATAAGCTTCCCTATATATTATAGCATAGTACAGACAGAGCTGATATAGAAAATACGCCTAAAGGTTACTGGAAGGTCAAAGGTGCATACTTCTAGATGTTTCAAAAGGTCACAAGAATAACAAATACCAAAAGGGAACATTGTGAAAATGTAAAGAGTGCATTCTGATGTAGAGAGAAATGTAGTGATTATTTTATAATTATTATATAATTATTTTATATAATATTATTATTTATAATGACAGTACTCTGGTCTCGCCTGGTTGAGGCTGGGTTCCTTTGTGAGTCAATTTATTTTCAAGGTTTCTCGAGGTTTCTTCCTCATGAAGTCTCAGGGAGTTTTTCCCTGCTACCATGTTCTTCGGTTGCTTATTAGTGAAAACTATATAAATTTTTATCCAGATTTCTGTAAAACTGTTTCGTCAAAACATCCATTATTAAAAGTGCTATAGAAATACAGTTGAGCTGAATTGAATTGATTTGAAAACCTAGACAGCATTAGCATCAAGCACAGTTGCATTTACAGACTAGCATGTCAATTAGCAACAGAATCTCAACTCTCCTTTTTTTTTTTTTTACTTGGGGGAGAAAAGTCATTTTAAGGATGCACATGCAGAGCTTACACAATCATTATCTAACATGAGTGATGAGGCGCTTTTACTTTAGGGTTCTTAGCTAGTCTTTGATGTCATTTTGATAAGATTATTGTGCAGGAGCCTTACATGACACACAGAGACTTTTTATGCTAAGTGTTCTTTATGCCAGTGAATCCCTGGTGAACTTGTTCACCTCATCACCATATAAGCTGAATATGTGGGTTTAAGCCAGGTAAAGATATGGTCTGTTTTAGCAAGCAAGCTATTAACTGTCCTTATACTCCAAGTAAAACGAAACTTTAAAAAAAAACAAGGATATAAGAAGCAAAGAAGTTCAGCAAATGCATAACAGAGATGTAATCTTCTATAATCTAGTTCAAATAAAAGACTAATAGACATTTTTTAATTGGCAGAAGAACCCAAGGAAGTGGGATGAGTTAAAGCGCAGTTACGGTTAAAGTTTACTTTAGCTCGTTGTATTAAGGGTGTGTTTTTTGTCCATAGTTAAATAGGGATAGAGTGTCTTTTACACATTCCTTACTCTCCTATTTTTTCCCCACATCATTGTTATATAATAATTCTAGGCAGCGATTGGTTGAGAATATCATGTTCAGCAAAGTTGCAGCTTGAAAGCCACATCAATGCCCTGTAAATTTGTGCATGTGCCCCAAACTATGTCCACTATTGTATGAGGATTCCACATTACAGTACAGCTTGCATTTATATTAGCTATACTCAGCATGGTTGATTCAATCTGGGAGCTTGGCTCTTCTAGGTTGCCATCTGTTGATGTAATCCCCATTTCAGCACATGTGTTTCTTTTGTAGTGCTCTTGATGGAGCAATCGAAGCCAAAGACAACCACACTTGTTTGGTTTGGATAAGTTCAGCTTCTTTTTTGTTTGTAGCTGAATTGCTGATGCAGCTTGAATTTAGCCTCAGATATTCCACATGACCAACAACTAAAGAGTGCTAAATCAAAAAAAAAAAAAAAACAGAAGAAAGATGTTGGCCTTCAATAGATGTTTGTCATGAAGTCCTACAGGATAACCACTGACATACTTCAGTTGTAACAATTAATCTATTCCTTTTGGTTGTCTTCTGAGAGTCTCTTTCCATGTCTGCTTCTCTCATTCTTATGCAGGTTGTTTTGAACTCAGCAAATTTCTGATGTTATTATTAACAGTGGGGGTTTTCCTGTGGTTTGCTATGGGAAAGGAAAGCTAGCAGAGGGCAGCGGCGGGGCAGGTTAAGTGGTAACTCACTGGTTGAGTTGAGAATACTAATTTGAAGGTTGTAAGTTCAAATCCCAACACAGCTGATCTTCCACTGTTGGGCATTTGAGCATGACCCTCATCTGCTGTATAAGTTGACTTTTGTCTGGTTTAACCCTTTAAGTTCATGTTCTTCACTAAATGGGTAAACACTTGACCATCTTGTTTTCTTTTCATGATCATGGGGAAGCACAGTTTAATAAAATAAAAATAAAAAAACAATGAATGTTATTGTTTCAGTGCTGACCATGCAGACCAGGATGTTCCTAAATCCCTCAGGGGCCACTGCTTAGGACCTTTTGACCAAGGTGCTTAACCTCAATTTAGGCTCTGGCATGAAGACTGATGAATAGGTCACACAAGGAATGTGAACCATCTAAATTCTGTGGAACTAATGCAGCACTTAATAAAGCAGAATGGCCTGTGTGTGTCAGCCTGAGCAATTATGTAATTAGATTTATAATTTAATTTCCCATTTTGGTAATCTGTGGAAAGAGTGGAAAATGAGCATATATTTGAATTATTTTGATCTTACCCTGCTTACACATGCCTACTTGACTTCAAAAAACGTAAAAAATGAAAATAATTATCTATCACAGACCCCATGCATATACAGTATACAGTTACCTGAGCGTTTGCATATGTTTTATTCCACAATTTCACATGAGAAAAATCACCTTTTTTTGTTTTAGCTAAACAGCTAAGTAATCTGTCATTCAGCATTCCCCTATGGTGCATAGCTTAGCAGATCTGAATCCTCAGAGAAAAGAGTGACAGCTTGATAGTGGAGGTACTAAGACTAACTGCATCTGACTCCAAAACCTCTCAAGGAAGCTTTCAACTTATCCCTGACTTTCAAGATTACAGCTGCAGCTGTTTATTTAGGTAATGCCCAAAGAGCTCAAGGCAGTTATACTGGGATTCCTAGGATCAGTTATTTGGAAGTGTTACAACTTTTTTTTTTTTTTCAAATATCTCTTAGATAGAGAAATAAACTTATAACTGATATAAAATATAAATAATTAGCTTAAAGGGTGAAATCATGATTTATGCCACAAGCAGGTTCAAAGAGACATACCTTATCCTAATCTCCAGAATGTGAACAAGCTCTAGAAGAATCTTCTTAATTTAAATCTTCACATTTATACTAGATATCAACTTGTAGAAATGTCCAAGAGAATTGTACTTTGGTGAAATGTTATTCACAGAATTTTGTTAAACATTTTTAAACTTAGCTTTCACAATACAAGACTTTTTATACTTGCAGAAATACTCATGTTTTTAAGGAGATAAAATGAGCATTTGGGTATAATGCCTAACTATTACATTTCACAACAAACAGTCTTATTTCTTCATTGTACCTTCTCAATGCACAAGCAATATAAAGGACATTTGTGCTGTGTTTCTACTAAACCTCGTTTTCAGTCACATTTCATATAAATCAGCCTTGTTCCTTACAATGTCTGATTCTTGTTGAAGCACTCCTTCACACTAACACGTGCTCTATTATCTGGGTTAATTAGGAAACACAACATTTAACCCCAGTTCTGGTTTTAATTAACTTTTGACTCGTTAAACCATCTGACCTCCTGATCTAACTGCTATTATAACCTGGTTTAGAAACAAGAAACAAAATGCATCGCTGGCTTGTTATCAAAAAAAAGGTAGCAGAAGATTTGTTTCTAAGACGTCTCTAGGCCTTATGTTAACCTTAGAATAATAAGGTCCATTGTAAGAGCTAATATGTTGGTGGATATTTGGTAGCAGTGGGGGATCAACACATTTTCTTCCATTTCCTGTTTAAGCACACATATAAACTCACTAGAATGGATTATAAGCATGCTAGTGAGACGCACAATAAATACAGCCCACTAAGGTACTCTCAGGAGAGCTGTCTCGAAGGCAGACATCAGGAGAATGGCCTTGTAATGCATTTCTTAGAGTGAGCTTGACATGGAGAGGCCAGCCACAGGAATGTGTTGAGTTTGTTTAAGGAGGCATTCTCAATGGAGGTGATCACATCCGACAGACTGGAGGTATGCCAGAGGTCAGGAGCAGGTAAAAAGAAGCATTTGGGTACACACTACACTCGTATCGAAAAGGACTGTACATTCATGTTGGATTGAAATTGGTAGGTTTGATAGCAAGAACTTAAATCTGTCTATTACATGTCTATTATTTCCATCCACACATTTTTGTTTTGTACAGATGTTTATTATAAAACATGTCAAAGGAAACACATATGTGCCAGACAAAATCTTGAACCATTGCTCCAAAGACACCAGTGCTGTATCTCCCAAACTGGTCTCTTCAAAAAGTCATTTCAAAAAGTCAGAAAGACACTGAACAAAGTGTTGCACTGTTTTTTTTCCAGAATTATATATCCACCAATAAACCTTTCAAACTCAATTATCTAAACTCCAACAGATGTCTACATGTAAAATGTCTTAGAGTTCAAAGTTATTTCAAAACACTGCTTATTAACTAAACTTAATAAGTATTACACACACTCTTAAAATATGACACAAAATACAATTAATCATCTGTAACAAAAAAAAAAAAATCATGCTGTCTGAGTGGCTTCCAAGATGGAAACCTGGAAACCCAGACGTTGGAGTGGTTCTGTTTGATTCAGTAGAAATCTCTGTTCTGATAAGTTCAGGAATATGAAACAACCTGGCAGACCACAGAAAAGTACAATAGTAAATGACTTCAGAATAGTTTAATAGATTTTACACAGATCTGGCATATAGACAGTGTCAAACAGGCAAAGGTCAGGCAATCAACAAAGAAGATAGAATCACAAATGCAGTATATCAAAATATTGATGAAGTTGTTCATTAACAAGGCCTGAAACATGTAGAGTGCCTGGCCAAGGATTATGAGCAGTTTAGTTGAAAGCTAGTTTGTTCCAAAAAACATTAACTGCTCATACTTTAAAGTATACCACCTGTGAAATACTGTCATGGGCATGTGTGGCTGCCAGTGCAGCTGAGTCACTTCTCTTTATTAAAAATGTAACAGACGATGGCCAAAGAATATTGTCTGTTCAAAACAAACCAAATGGCTCAAAACTCAGCGGTTGGCATTGCGGCAGGGCAATTACTCAAAACCTGCTGCAAAAACAACTATGAAGATTTTTAGAGCCAAAGTGTAATGTTCTTGACTGGGCAAGTGAATCACCTGGGATGAACCCCTTCGAGAATGCATCAAGGGATCAGGCTGTCAGTTATGGCATTTGAAACCAAGTCTTAATTTACACTGTTACTTATAGTCCTGTGAAATATGGAAAAGAATGCTGTCATATATGATATATAATCCTTAACCTCATAGTCTGTCATTTCTATTTTAATGTGCTTAACATATACATATTCTCCTAAACAACTAAATCTCTTACACACTGCAGTTAAGGTTTCAAGCCATCTTTTGTTTTAGACTGTTCCATTGCTCTGTTTGCATTGTAAAATTTTAATGCACTTTATATTGTTCAAAAATACATCAACATATTCTTGGAATAAGGATAAAGGTTGTTGGTCTGTATGCCAGACTCCAACTTCAGTCTACACGCTTTCACAAATTCTTCCCCACTCATGTAAGGGTGAGGAGTAGGAAACTATGAACCCAGAAATGGTTTTCCAAAACATGACTGGCGTAGAAAAACATGAAACGGTCCAATATAGAAGTAAATTCTTTCCTGTGTATGTTCACCTGTCCTGTTTTTCTCCATATTTCCTTGGCCTCACCTGGCTCAAAGCATTCATTTTGAAAGTAGTGGAAGGTTTGTCTCTGAAGTTGACTAAAGCGCTGACTGCCAAAGGTGTGTTTATTGGATTAAGTAATTACTATTTGTTTCCTCCTGGGTCCTTAAGTATTTTTAATTCTTTTGCATTATAACATTGGAAGTTCACAATGTTTACTGCAATTTCATAGTACAGTATGTAGTCTTATCCCCCTCATATCGTCTCTAAATTATAAACACTCTATATAGTGTAGTATATACTATATATTATTTTCAGTTTTGTTAAAACAGAGCTCATTTCCTTTTTTGGCATTTGGCAGACACTCTTTTCCAGAGCAACTTACAATTTATCTCATTTTATAAAATTGAGGGTTAACGCCCTCAGAAGCAGCTTGGTGGACCTGGGATTCAAACTGACAACCTTTCATTCAGTAGGCCAACACCGTAACCACTAAGTCACCACATCCCTGATATTAGGTACTGATACTGAATTGTTTCTAAAGTACTACTTGAAATCATGCAAAATGTTTGTGACTTCCTTATGAATATCAAATATGTACAGTCAAGCATCAGATGTCTGATCACAACTCTCAGACATCTGATGCTTGCCTGTACATATTTTCAATGGTGTATGTTCCCAGTATAATGATCATTTCAAATTACAAAAGTCCAGAGACACTATAAACTATGATGTCCTCAAATTGACTATAAATAGAATTAAATGGAACTAGGGTTATTTATAATTACATTTGGGCCTGAGTTTAAATGTTTATGAAGTGATTTAATCAGCAGTGTGTTGAATTTCCCCTCTACATCAAGAGTACTGGAGCTCTGTAACAACTGCCTGGTGGCTGCTGAGCAAACATTTTGCCGTTTCATTGTCAGCCACTACCAAAAACGGGGGTTGAAGACCCAAGCATATTGGCTAGACTGCAGAATCGCAGTCACTAACAACAAGCAGGCCATAGCAATAGAATACATTTATGGAATTTGATAGACAACTATGTCTGGAGCAACAGACATTTATCTCATTTGTACACCTGAGTGTTAAGAGCTTTGCACACAGACCCAGCTTGGTGATCCTGGGATTTGAACTCACAACCTTTTGATTACTAGTCCAACACTTTAACCACAGAGCTTCCACTTCAAAATAAATGCTAGAAAGCCTCGTTGTTTTTTCCAAGATTTCACTTGCGGCTCTTTCTTGGATCACTTGACTTGACACAAGACCATCTGTAAAAATAGATTCTACTATTTATATAAATCCTTTTTATTTATATATCCTTATACTGAACATCCCTTCATCACATTTTGTATTTTTGGACTACTATCCCACTATCTGGTGTCACCCAGAAGAAAATAGATTCACTTTTGAAGAAAAAAAAAATGCTAATTTCTGATGAGTTAGGTAAGTGGATGCACACCTTCTGTTTCTGTGCCCTGGATACCTATTGGTCCAATACACTCAGACAGTGGATACACTGTCTCACAGCAATCTAAACACAGGCACTGGCAAATCTACAAGAAGGTGGTTCAGTTAATTTGGAACATCCATAGCAAAGTTTGTGAACAGACAGACAATTCACTGCCCAATGTGGGTCAAGGACAGGGCAGAGACAGATGCTTTGGAAGAGAATACATCTGCACTGACCAAAGTAATGGCTGCAAAGCTCTGTTACTGTTATTAGAATACTGCAGCACCTTCAACAGCCTGTGCAACTAGTGTTGCCCCATTCTGACCAAACAGACCATGGTTCCACTTGGTTCCACTGTTATATAACGGTGACTGTCCCACTGACCAGTTCACTGTGGCACAGCACATCACATATCATGAAATGATGGGTAATGAATGCTGGGCGTGAATGTAGTATACTGGAATGTTCATCTGTGTGTTCATCTGCTGTGTATTTTCACAATGATGAGAAAGATTGGACACAGGTCTAATAGTGCTTTCTCCCTTTAAATGCCACTTGCCACAGTGTCACTTGACAAATGCACTAAGCTTTATTGCTAAAGTTAAGTGTTTAGTGCTATATCTTGGTGAGAGATTCATATCTTCAGATGAAGATAAGAATCTCTCTTACCTTCTTATCTTCAAACCGGCATAATGAGTGATACTCATCCTCAATAAAAGCAGTATTAATGTTGTTGTTGTCCTTTGGCTGCTCCGTGTTCAGGGTTGTCTGATCCGCATATTTGAATATTGGCAGAGTTTTTACACCAAATAACCTTCCTGATGCAACCATCCCATTTAACCGGGCTTGGGACCAACACTGAGAGTTAACCCCTCAGTGGCTGGGTTGGTTCCCTGCCCAGGAGTTTAATCTAGGATATTGCACTGATGGTAATTAGGTGGATAATAGCTTTATTAATAAAGCATGGTATTTGAATGTTTTGCACGTTATTGTTTGGCAAGGCACACCTACAAGAAGGGATAAAACTGATACACCGATATAAATTTGATATACTTAGCCTCCATTAGCTCTGAATGAAAACACCTTGCTGGTCAAGAACAAATGCAAGTAGAATAAGATTCAAGATTCAAAGAACTTTATTAATCCCAGGGGGAAATTCCTTCAAGAGGTTATATACATATGATCACCACATCCACATGTGCTTGTTGAACATCTTATTTCAAAATGATGGGTCTTCTAGGAAAGCTTTAGAACATGAAATGGGACTGGAGGTGTGCTCATTCAGCTAGAAGATTATTTGTGAGGTCAGTCAGTGATGTCCAACGAGAAATGCCTGGCATTCAGGCTGTATTGTAATTTATCCACCCTTTTAGATCCAGTGAAGGGAAATCATAATACTACAACATACAAAGTCATTCTACATAATCATGTGCCCTCATCTGTGTGGCTAAAGTGTAGGGAAAGCCCATGTATGAGTGGCATGGACAGAAAAAAGGCAAGAAAGACAGAAACATGGTTCAGTCTCTGAGTTCCATAATTACATTGTACTCGATATAGACATTGCTGCAAAAGCTATGATGGCTAGAATTAGAAAGGGTGTGACTGGTGTGCTAGAAAGCATGCAGAGCTTAAATCCTGGAATGCAATATCCGCTAAAAGTACTAAACACTGTACTTAAGCATAAACTATTATGAGCTGTACACACTATTTAGCAGCAGCACACATAATAGCACACACATGCTGTACTAGAATCTGGGCATAGAGTTATACAAAGTATACCCAAGATTAGAAATGTCTTGCTGCAATCCTGCCCAGTGTTGAATCAATAGACTAAAGATGATGGTCAAAAATATGCAAACTATTAAAATTTATTCAAAAAAAAAAAAAATCAGCCTCACAGCATACAAAGCAGTATTTTTTCGTGCTGCAAAAGCCTTTGACAGAGTAGAATGGTCTTACTTTACTTCATTGTCTATCCAGATTTTTTCCCATTTACTCAAGGAACTCAATGTCTCTGAAAGCACAAAGGAACTCAAATAAGGCTAGCCATAACAAGACACAGGTGAGAATCATCACACATTCAACCTGCCTCGAATCTGTCCCCAGCTAACACTCCACCACACCCCTGCTGCCGCAAAAGGGCTGGAATTTTCTGGGGTTGGAAATTTAAACTTTAAAGTAAAAGCTTCCTTCCCTGGCAATAAACTAGAGGTTTACCCAAAATTCCCAACCTGGAAACGTAGAATTGTCTACGTTGTCTACGAATCTATCTTCCAATCAATATCAAAATATTTATAATTCATAGGGCCTGGCTAGCATTAATCAGAGGCTGCCCAGACCTCCAGCCAAAATTTCTCCCAAAAATCCCCAGTTCCATTTCACAAAGACTCTCTTTTTCTTTATTTCCAATGTCATATTGTGCTGCTGTATATTTAAAAAAAACAAAAAAAACATAACATCTATATACATTTAAAAATAAATAAATACAAGCATTGATTTTGCAAGTCTCAGGAAGTGTATTCTCCCAAATAATTTCCTTGTGAACCTTGATAATATATCATCAGTATTGTCAGGAGGCAGGTACGGATGCAGATTCAGGTAAACAAAAGGTTTATTAAGCAAGCTTTCAGGCAGACAAGTTCAGAGAACAGGCAAAGGTCAAAGACTTTGGAATCAATGCTGCATAGGATAGCTTCACATGGATAGCCTTCAGAATGCCACATTTCTACCCTAAAAGGTTGCACTAACCATCAAAAGCTTAAGCATAAGTATAACCCATTCTTCAGTGGAAGAGTAATGATTTATTATCACACTATCCAGCGTCACACAGTGGATGGCTTCCCTTTTGTTCCCTCTCAACCTTTCTTCCTGTAACCCAGGGAGTTTTTCCTTACCACTCACGCCTCTGACTTACTCATTAGGGATTTAAATCTACATCCAGGTTTCTGTAAACCTACTGTGTGACACTACACATTGTTAACAGTGCTATATAAATCATGCTAAATAAATTGAATTGACCTTGAGAAGAAAATCTGGGATTGTAAGGAACTAAGATTACCAATCATTACTTAGCATTAGCATAGAGCTTCTTTCATGTTAAACTATAGTTATAACAAATTAATATCTACTCAAATATACTGATATACTAATATTGTATACCTATTTTAAGCCTTCTCTGGATACATGGCATGTTCTATGTATACTGTTAATTCACTGATCTGAGCTATCAAGGCTATCGGTAAGCTTCCTCATTACCACTCAGAGGTCAATATTGAGTGATTTCTCACAGTCAAATAAATGTTTCCTTGTAGTAATCATGCATAACCTTGATACAGGTCTTGTTTGACTTATTAGGTTTATGTTCTGATCCTGGCCGGTTTCTTGTCTGCAGAGTACATTCACAGAGCTTTCCCCTTCCTCATTCATAGAATGATAAATACTCAGATCAGTGTTAGGCTTTGTTCATACATTGTTAATTATAAAGCCTCCAACACCCTATAATGTTTCAGACTGAAAGAAAATTTTTAACAACCAAAGCTTGAGGCCTACTGGCTTTAGACACCTGATGTCTTAGTCATTTTAAACCAGTAATCCATCATCCTGCTGCAGGAAATGATGAGGGAACTTGTGCCTGTGAAGTTTGTCTGAGTAATTTTTTATATTCCTCAGCATGCACTATATGATAATACAGTTAATGCTTCTTGGGCTATATTGTCATTGGGTATGAATGGATGGAAGCAAAATCCAAGCCACTGAATAACCACAATTTTAAGTCAAAATATTTTCTATTCTATTCTATTACTATACATCCCTTCCCTCCATTACCAGGAGAAGCCTTATAAATCAGATCAATTAAAAACTGATCAGAACTATATATAACAGAACCAGCCACCAAAGTCTTCCATCTTTAAAAATATCATTTTTTAGTATTTACATCAACAAACATCCTAGTCAATACCTTTAGTTGTTAAGGTGATTGCTGAAGACACGAGAGTAGGAGTTAGCCATGTTATCCCAGTAACACAGCATTCCATCATGATGTAAAAGCTGATCTAAAACCCCTTTAACACTTGCTGACCTCATGACCAGTCCTCTAGACTGTCCTCTTTTTATTTTTCGAATATATTTTCCAAGCCACACAGAATCCTTCCCCTACGAGAATTACCCAACAGAGGAGGCACCATTTCATCATGTGTTTCATTTGTGTAGTTTACCTGAGGACATGGTCTCTGACCAAGGTCCACAATTCACCTCTCATGTGTAAAGCATTTGTAAATTACTCATTATCAGTGTTGGTTTAACATCTGGATGCCATCAAGCCAATGTCTAACTGAAGTCTGGGAAAAAGACCACACCTAAATCTTCACCTCCTACACTTCATGTATATTTTTATATTCCCATTCCACATCCCATGCCATGTTTTCACATACATTTACAAATACAGTAATCCCGCTCTATATCGTGGTTCATATATCGCAGATTTTTATTTGGAACATAACTTAAGGTTTTTGTGGATTTTCCCTATAAGGCAAACCTTGAATTGTTTTTATGTTGAAATAAGGTAATTTATTAATAAAAATATACAATTACAATTACAAAATATAAACATTCATTAAAATAAAGTAAAATGTTAATAATAAATAAAATACTGGTTAGGATATTTACTCAAGAGACAAAGAACATGTGGCATTGTTTAGGAAAGCGTGGTGCGGGGATGCTGAAAATCATCTCACTCAAATCAAATCACCCAAAATTCATCTTGCTATATGCTTGCAAATGATTTCCGTGTGTGTTTAAAGTGTGGGAGGGTAATTTATGGCTTAAACAATAAAAAAAAAGAATTTGGGGGTGGTGTATCGTGGGTTTTCGTTTATCGCGGGTGGGTTTGGAACGTAACCCCCACGATGAACGGGGGATTATTGTATCATAGCCTACTATAAAAACATGCCTTATTTCTACAAAAAGTCATTTGTCTCCTCATCCCTTATTTGGGTTTGAAGTTGCCTCATATTTGCCCTCTCTCTATCTGTGTGGTTGTCCATCTCATGCCGCATCCTTCTGATATTCTGTAGTTTCAGCAGTTGTCTACATTGTTAATTATTGACAGTCTAATTCTGTATGCCTCATTCCATTACTTGCAATCCACTGTTATGAAATAACTTGAAACAAAGACAACAGCTGAAAATTTAGAACAAAGAGCACTGGGCTTGGCTTCATAAAGCAGAAGCTGCCTGGCCCTCCAGCCCAAGTTCCCCCAAAAAATCCCCAGTTCAATTTTCAGACTTTCTTTTTCTTTATTTATAATATCATACTGTAGTGGTATGTAAAACAGCATAAAATTTCCTATATGTTGTTCTTCTTTCAGCTGCTCCCTGTTTGGGGGTGTCACAGCAGATCATTTGGTCCACATGCTTCAATCTGGCACAGGTTTTACACCGGATGCCCTTCCTGATGCAACCCTCCTATTTAATCCGGGCTTGGGAGCGGCACTGAGAGTTAACTCTTCAGTGGCTGGGTTAGCGGCCTGCCCGGGAATCAAACCCAGGCCACGGCAATGAAAGCGCGGGATCCTGCCTCTGGACCACCAGGAGGCCCTATAATTTCCTGTATATCATATAAAAAGTTATAAATAATGAATATAATTAATAATACAAAAATTATGCAACAACAACAATGTCTTAGTAAGGTGCTGCTAAACTAGCCTTAATACACCTCGGCATTGATTCTGAAAGTCTCTGGAAATGTACTGCAGGGATGGAACGATTAAATCACAAAACACATCATTCATAATTATGTATTCACTGAAATGTCGTTCCACTGCTTTAAGTTTCATGGTAAAGGTAAAAAGGTAACCTTTGGAGGAAATACAACATGAACCTACAGCACTAGAGGCTCTGTGATAGAAATCATGAACACAGCTGTCTGTCTTTTAGCGTGTGTGTGTGTGTGTGTGTGTAATAGTCATAACATCCTACATAACATCACCATCAGGCCATCAGGAGTTACTGCCCACTACAATGAGACCATCTTGCAGAGATGTTGCAGGTGCCCTAAAATTTCACCAGCTTCATGAAAAACACAATATATGGCCAAAAATTAGCGGACACCTGATCATCATACCTACCAAGATCTTCCATACCACCCTTGGTAAATCATGAAGGTTGCTTTGTGTACAGTTGCATTGGCATGCTAGAACAGGTTTGAGCCTCTTCATTGCAGTGATGGAAAATCTTAAAGCTACAGAATACAATGACATTCGAGACAATTGTATGCTTTAACACAACACTTTGGGTGTGTTGATTTGTGGCCATATAGTTCCTGGGTGTAATGGTCAACCAATGGGCAATGGTCAAAACACATTCAAGCAGCTTTAAATGCCTTGTATGAGGCTGAGTGTAAGAGACAGAAAAACAGTGATGGAAGACCATACAGCAGACATAAGATGAAAGTCAAGATGAATAATTTGTCAGTTGTCAGTAATATTACATAGCTTTTAAACTGTGTGTGTGTGTGTGTGTGTGTGATGGTCATGCAGCTGTAAGGATGCACTTGGTGAGAGCATTAGCTTTGCGGATCAACCATCCAGTTATGTAATTTGCTCCACTTTTGGTTAGTGCTATTGGATGTACTCACACTGAGTGTGTGTGTGTACAGCATGTGTTCTCTTTTGGCACGTGTCCTAGCATGCATGTCCATATGCACGTTTTTATAATGCACTATAGTGCACTATATTTAGAGCAAGCTATGTGTGTATGTGTGTATGTGTGTGTATGTGTGTGTGTGTGTGTGACAGTGAGAGAGAGGTTGGACAATGTCCATATGGCTCCCTGGTGCCTTTTTCTCATAGGATCTGGATTATATGTAGTTCTCTAATTTAGCTGGTGTTCAGTGTTGGAGCATGTCAGTGTTTATCTGCCATGTAAAGTGTGTGTGGTGGGGATAACGTTAGCACATTGACCAGTGTGTTACAAAAGTATGTGTGTGTATGTGTGTGTGTGTGTGTGTGTGTGTGTGCGTGCATGTCTTTGTCCACGTGCCATAAGCTTTGCTCCAGCTTTTCCTCTTCCACTCCTGTTTGTTGACACACACAAGCTGCAGAATTCCAACTTCTGTGTATGGTTCCAACTATCATTCATCTCTTTTTGACCACATAGCCTTTATCTTTGCTGTTATTTCACAAATATGAATTGCTAATACCTAACTGGACAATATTAATCTTTGTCATTCTGTTTCTCTTTATCTACTTCCTCACTATTTACCATGATATAAAAGTATAAGGACACTTAAGAACAACAAGTTTTCACTGTGAAGGAGAGAAAGAGATGCTTTATAACAGTTTGTCAATAACAAGAACAACAAGATAAGGCTATTGTTTACTGTCAGCTGATAGACTGTACTAATTGTAGAGTACTGAGCTGAAGTGGGAGAACTTATTGAGAGTAGAAAACACCACTTGGCTTTGGTACACAAGGTTTGAGATGATGGTAGCTTAAGGAACTGTAAAGAAGCATTCAGTCCCTCTTACATGATTCATCACATGTGTGTGTGTGTGTGTGTGTGTGTGTGTAGAGAGAGAGAGAGAGGGAGAGAGCGTATTGGTATTAACACTCTGTGTTGAATTGATTCTTCCCATTCTCATATGTATCTCGCTGAATACTAAAGGTGTTTTCTCTTCTGCTGTGTGTTTGGGGTAATGCTGTTCACAAATATTTTTTATACTGTATTCACAGATCCAATCAGATCACATGTGGCTTCTCATGCCTAAGCAATGTACATTCTAACTAAGCTGAAAAATTACTTTATATACTCACAAAGTTATATTTGTGTCTTTACAAAAATTATAGGTTAAGTTGGTTATTATTCAGGTTATTATTAAAGCCAGAATTAGGGAGGATCAGTCTGGCACCTGATACTTGGGGATGTGATATTGTTTCTCCATTCTGTTAAACTGATGGTGTGTTAAGCCAAAACAGCATTTCGTCTTTGTTTTGCCAGCTCCAAACACGACAGTGGTCACGAGCTACTTTTCAGCCTAACTTTTTCAGGTCTTCTAGCACCAATTATTGGCCTCTGCGTGAACATTAACCTCCCGCTGTTTGTGTCTCGGCGCCAGACAGACTTGGTTCAGACAGTTAGCACTTGACTTTGATTCCAGTAGACACTAGAGCGCGAGTCGAGAGAGAACGGCTGCGTGCAAAACTGCTTACTGGCGTATTAAATAGTATGACTAACCAGACATAGTAGACATGCTATTTAACATAGTGTTTAGTATGGTTGCGTGCGTATTTTGGACGATGCCAAGAAGAGCGCTGTGAGGAGGGAGGTGAACTGGAGAGTTCAGCGCAAAGGGGGCAGGACTCTCTCTCTCTCGCTCTCTCTCTCTCTCGCTCTGTGTGTGTGTGTGTGTGTGTGCGCGCGCGGGCGCGCGCGTGCGTGTGTGCTTAAAGAGGAAAACTTTACGGTTGTTCATGTTTAGCTTCATTTCTCGCGCACACTCCGTCCCGGCTCTGTTTGCATCCAGCTTTTCTATGACTCGCTCTTTTTTTGCCTCATCCTACTTTTGCGCGGATGCATGAAGAAGATGCGCGTCCACATCACAAAGCGGTTGTTTACATTTTCCTAAATTCCATCCCTAAGCCAAGTTGAGCCTGTTTATGTGTGTTTGTGTGTGGATGTAAGCTGGGTTCTTTTGGAGAGACGATGACGGTCGCACTTTGCTCTATCCCCGGCGGCATCGCGTCGCTTAAGATTGTTTTGCTGTGCTTCTCGTTGCCGCGCATAGCCGATGCTCTTCCGGACTCCGCAAGTCTCTCGCCACCTGTCAATGGGTCGGGCTTCGCACCTGTACGGAAGACCGGCGGCTTTGTGCGCGGCATCGACCGGCTCTATCACGGAGGCGGGAGAGTGGGCTACCTCCTCTATTTGGACGATCAGAGGTTTCAGCTTGACCTGGAGCGGGACGAATCGGTCCTGTCGCCTCCCTTTGGTTCTCCCCACAATGCGACCCTACGGGAAGCGGGATTTCTGTGGCGCGACTGCTTATATCGTGGAACAGTGAATTCCAAACCGGAATCGTTAGCTGTGTTCAACTTGTGCAGCGGAGGACTAAATGGATTTTTTGCTGTGAACCATGACCGCTACAAAATCAGACCCATCCCACACGCCAAAGATAATGAGAATGACGCAGAGCGTCACTACTATACGTGGGAGAGCTTTAGTTTTGAGGCCGTGACAGAACACGAAAGCTGCGGAACGCGCGAGCGGAGAAGGCGTATTGGTAATGCGCGGATGCGCCGAAGGATGGGTAAAGAGAAGGGGGAGTCGAGGCGTGACGATTACGCGGTGCACGGCAGGAGGTTTTGGGTAAATTTCGGGCAATCGCAAAATGCAAAGATGCGCAGCAAACGATCAGTGTCACGCGCGCGACACGTGGAGCTTCTGCTGGTGGCAGACGCATCCATGGCTAAGAAGTACGGCAACGATTTACAACACTACCTGTTGACACTGGCGTCTATTGCGTCGCGGCTGTACGGCCACGCCAGTATCGAGAACCCTATCCGTTTATCGGTGGTGAAGGTCACGGTATTGGCAGAGAACGAGAAAGGTATCGATGTGTCCAAGAACGCTGCTGCAACGCTCAAGAGCTTCTGCAAGTGGCAGAACCAACAGAACCCACTGGGCGATGACCATCACCATCATCACGACGCGGCCATTCTCTTCACCAGGCAGGTAAAAAGAAAAATGCATCTGTGATCATAGTTGAGACCAGTGGTCCAATCTGTGCGGTGTGTGTGTGTGTGTATTGGGGCAGTACGCAGTACAGGCACTAAAAGTTCCACGTGCAAATGTTTTCATTCAGTCACGTTTGTACAAACACTTGATTTCTATAGTTTTTGCTTTCCAAAACTGAAACATGCATCATTTAATTTCAAGCAAACTACCAAAGAATGCTTGATGTTCCCATGATAAATGGGCTTAATAACATTCAGGAGATAACAAAGGTATTTTATCATTTCAGAACTCTACAAAAATGTTCTTGTACTTATGAGCCCATATTTAATTATGTTTACCAGTCATTCAAAATTCCTTCACAATTCTCTTCACAGCTCTGTAAATGAGGCAGACAAAATAACACTTGTAGTTATATAGCCCGTGTAGCTCTTGATATTTGTAACAGACTGCTGTAAATGATTTCGGTCATTAGAAAGTTCATCAAAATATGACAGAAAGAAAACTTTAGGTCATTGTGATTTCTCAGACCAAGGGATAATTAATGTGAGTAACATCATCAGCCTAGAAGGCCTACATACATGCGTCTCATACAAGACATTAAAGCATCTCTCATATCACATGAAACCTCTCTCTCTGTCTGTCTCTCTTGCTCTCGCTCTCTCTCTCTCTCTCTCTCTCTCTCTCTCTCTCTCTCTCTCACACACACACACACACACACTTGACAGAGTCAGAGAACCATGTAAATCCTGAAATACAGTTCACATATCATATACTAATCAAAGAAATTACACAATAAATTTTTTTTATTTTACTTCATAAGCTGCAGTCGTTGTTTCGGCTGCTCCCTGTTTGGGGTCGGCATAGCAGATCAATTTCTCCACATGTTTAGATTTGGCATAGGTTTTACACCAAACACCCTTCCTGACACAACCCTCCCATTTAATTCAGGCTTGGGACCAGCACTGAGAGTTAACTCTTCAGTGGCTGGGTTAGCACCCTGCCCAGGAATCGAACCCGGGCCACAGCAATGAGTGCACGGGATCCTGCCACTGGACCTCCAGGAGGCTACTTCATAAGCTGCAGTGAGAAAAAAAATCCTGTGCTTAGGATAGTTTAGTACCCAGTCACCTGTTTTTTTTTAAAAAAAAAAAAATTAGGCGTCTGTATTTCAGCACCACTGGAGGGTACACATTATTTACAAACAATATTCAAATAATGCTTTCATGTAAAAATATCTCATATCTTCAAATACCTTTGAGCTCTCAGAGACCACCCTTGTCTAAATTTCCCCCCTCTTTGAATCAAACCCACAGCAAAGTACAATGTTTGTGCCTCTATCACCCCCTCTAATGTGGTAAGCTTTCATCCCTGCAGTGTCCTTTGCCTAACCAAACTCTGAGCATATGCGAATCATGTGAGGTCCTGTTCAGTAGGGAACCAATCCCATGCTTATTTATGATTCTCTTGGCATTGGGATTCTCAATGGAATCTGCTCTGAGGTGCTTTCACTTGGCACTAGGTTGATGCTGCTTCCCCTTGGCAGGACTCACTAATGCCATATTCCACTGACAGCCTGCTTTCTCTTGGCAGTGCCACACAGTGCTGGACTGGTGTAGGGCAAATCACTGCCAGCGCATTTCTCTGGCTGAGTGGTGCTTACACACCTGGTAGAGCAGCGTCTGTGGGTGTGGTTATTGTGGTTGTCTCTGCCTTGTCACAGGGTACAGCAGGCAAAAAAGAGCATGCAAAAACCCACGGGGTGGAGCTACTAACCCACAGTGTTGAGTGTGTGAAATAGACTCACAGAATCATCACTTTCTTAGGCTGCACAATAACAAATACACATGCAGTGACTGTAATTCATACAGCTAATAAGATTTGATTGCCTTACTTGATAGAGTATGAGACACTTAAACTGTGAGGGTTGTACCTCCAAGACTCATGCAACTGCCAAGAGAGCAAAATGTATATATGTAAAGTTTAATCTAAATAAGTAATGTGCACTTATAGCTTTTTTTTTTTTTTTAACCAACATGCCTCAATCATCAAGCTATGACTAGGATGCCCCTATCTGACAGTGACGTTAGAACGCACTAATCTGACAGTAAGGCTTGGCTGATTGAAAGCATTAGACAGCTATCAGCTCATGTTTCACATGTTTTATGAGCTGGCCCACTGATATATTATACATCAGCTATGAACAGCTGTGATGTTAACTGACACTGACGGTCCATGCGTGTGAACAACCTGACACGTCGAGGTCAAACAGCTCTAAATCATTCATGTTAGTAAGGAGAATTCCAAGCAGGTTCAGCACTGGCTTTTTGAGTCAAGTTTTGGTGCACAGAAAAGAAAAGAGTAGGCAGAACAGCAAAACAAGCCCCCTCCCTACACCAACACACAGTTCTCAGAATCCCTTTGCCCGTCTTTCAGCTCTAGTCTGAGTTCAAGCAAGCGAGGATGACAGAGGAGGCCAGAACAAGAGGCACATTGAGAGGCATTATGAGATATTATGTCATGCAGGAGACGAATGCACGAGTGTTCTGACATGGCAGGAGAGAGAGAGAGGACAATGCCTCAACTGTCAGCCTGTGGAGGGAACTGGACAAGAATGGGATGTAAAGAGCAGCTTCTGAAGGGACTGCGTGCCAGAAAAGATTTGGTATTCAGTTGTGTCCTCAACAAAGTAGTCTCTGAGTCAACTTGAATGCCATTTGATTTAGATTCAGTTTCAAGCCTGGTGTCAAGGAGAAACTGAAAATGTCTCATTTATCAACTGTGCATACAAATAAGGTGTTATAAAATCCAATTCTCTCCCAATTTAATCATCTGCTAATTCCCACCCACTGGCATGTAATCCTCTATTACATAACATCTACAGTTGAAGCTACATGTTTAGCACTTGGACGTTAAAAACTCATTCAGAAACCACGGCATACAACTCCTTTGGCAAGTCAGTTAGAGGCAATTTTTACGCACTAGATTAGGCGCAGATTTATTTCAGCTTCCGGTAAGGTAAAATATTGAAAAAAGCAGAAGCCTTTGTCTCTCACATAAACTGTACATTATAGTACTGTAAAATTCACAGCTTATGAGATGTCAGTCATAATATAACTGGATCAGTCATAATATGTCATCACTGGAGCAGATTCAAAATTTCCTGCTAAGGTTAAGGCCCTTGCTCAAGGTGCTAGGGCATGGAGATCAGTATCCCAGAGCCTTTAACCACTGAGCCACCAAGGCTCTAAGAGGCAAGCAAACTTGAGTTACACAGGTAATGGAAGCAGTAACGGAAATCTGGCAATAGTGTTTTCATTGTCTTCATGCTCTGGACTGTTTCTTTCCTTTTAAAGTTTCAGCAGATAAAAGTATGCAAACTGAGTACTGCCTGCTCATCAACACTGTCACACTGAGGTGACCAGAGGTAACACTTCACTTTGGACAGTATTGCAGATTGCACACAGTGTTGTGAAGTATCGTCCTTTGTGATATGATATCTACAGTAGCAGCGAGAGTCATGGTGTGACCAGCAATGCAGATTTCTCTCCTCAAACAGCATAAGCACTGGTTGTTTGTGTAGATGTATAACACTAACAAAATGGGAGCCATATTTTCCTATGAGTTTCTTCACTGATGTTTGTATCAGGGACTGGTATTTCACACGTCCTATATTTCTCTCCCTGTACTGGAAGTTGACAGCATGCTGAAAACCTCACACAAATTTGGGATGGACTGTGTTGAACCATGATGCCGGCAGCCTGGCAAAAACTTTGGGCTGCGTGCCAGAGTCAGGAAGTAACACTGCTGGATTCGTTCTGGGAACTTTTGAGAAACTCAATATGGCAGCAACTTTGTCTTTGGCCGCCACGGATCTGGAGTTGCTCATAAATTTTTGTTGACATTATGGGAGGGGGCCTTTTTGTTTATTTATTTGAAAATTTAATTCATCATTGAACACATATATACAGAGTACACAGTATAGACAGTAACCATGTTCACTGGGAACACTACAAAGCCCTGGCTGATGGTCTGCAGTTATTTAAATGATGATAGTGAAGATAAGAAAAGCTCCAGCCATCTCAAAACAAATGGGACAAAAAAAAACATCAAGTTCATGCTTGTAAGGAGCAAAACAGCTGAGTGTGGAATTAAGCAAAGATGAAGCGGAGCTGTTTTCGCCCGACCTTAGAAGAACAACAAATCAGAAACAGCTGACAGAATCCTGTGGTGTGGTCACACCTAGCATCAAATATCCAGAGTTCTCTCCACCTAAATACCACTCTTCCTGTCTCTCCTCAACATGTTTGCTCTGAATTAATGCCAAGTGTGAGGGCTGACCGAGCTTGCAACGGTGCGGTAAGCTGTAGGAGTGAAGTCGTGGTAATATATTTGTGAGATAAGACATCTAGAGAGAGACGCCTTTTCTTTCCGTCTTACCAAACAATCCAAACCCAACCTGTAAATGGTCTTGTCACGTCCATCATCCATTTTTGTCTTTGATTGCCATTTCTGCTGCTGTACAGCTTCTGTAACTGACAGGTGATCACTGTCATGGCTTAAACTTTGATTGACAAGACTAGTTACTCAATCTCTTAGACCATCCCAGCTCCTGTTCTGATTGTTGTTTCAGATATGTTCCTCTCTGTGGTTGTTGCTGCCATATATATACACTGAATATACCAGAAACTTTCATTTCCTTTTGACCTTCATTTTGTCTTGGTCTGTAGCCAAGGGAATTCCTCAAATCACTGTCTGTGTATTTAACTCTTTCTGCCCATTTTTTTGTCTCCATTTGTACCATCTCTCTCTCTCTCTCTCTCTCTCTCTCTCTCTCTCTCTCTCTCTTTCTCTCTCTCTCGCTCTCTCTCTCACTGTCTCTCTGTCTCCATCTCTGTTTATGTCTGTCTGTGCCCTTCTCGCATGTGTCTGTGAAAGATTCATGTTCAAAATCAACAAAACGGCAGTAAAGGGGTCAGTTGCAGGGGATAGAGAATTGAGAATAAGTTATGTGAAAAAGAGAAAGAAAAGAAAATGGATATATGAGAAGGGGTGTGTCAGGAAAAGGGTTAAAACAAAAAGAAAGAAAAGGGTTTGATAGATATTGGGTGAGGGAGTCCTTGAGAAGGGAGGAAAAGAAAACATGGAAGAGAATAAACATTAGTCCTTATTTGATCTTAAGATTGTTATTCCGGATCAGTGATAAGTGTTTAACTTTCACATCAGGAATAAAAATCTCAAGATGAAGTAACGTGGCAGGGTTAACCCTGTGAAACTTTTCATATAGAATAGCTTTACTAGTATATTATTGATTAGCTGCCTGTATTTTAGTGTTCAACTATTATTGTATACACTGTAAGACATTCCATGATGGTTAAACTTCAACTTCAACAAGACAACATATTATCCCACTATCCTCTACACTGCTTATCCAACTGGGTCGTCAGGTACCTGAAGCCTATCCCTGGTAGACTCAGGACACAAGGCAGGGTACACCCTGGACAGGATGCCAGTCTTTCACAGGGCACACACACGCCACAGACGGATTCACAGATGATAATAAGCCTACAGTTGTCTTTGGACTGGGAAGGAAACCAGAGTACTAGGAGGAAACCCCAAGACATGGGGGAACATGATGCAAGCGCCACTCACACACACACACACACGGTGTGAGGCAAACATGCTAACCACCAAGCCACTGTCCCCCACTGACAACTGGATTATTTTAAGTTTCATTTTTGAAAACTTCAGTTCAATATTCAAATCATGTCATATCATTTGGAGTTAAAGAAAATCAATAAGTTCACATAACTTAAAGAAGTTATCATGTTTTACGGTGCATACAATTCACAGATCTCTGAGATGCCATCTCAGAGATCATACAGAATGTATTACAGAACCACACAGTGCAAAACATCCAGACCTAGCCTTTAGGGCACTGTCCTCACTGGCCTCTGCAAAATACACAACACACAATGATATAATCACTGAAACCTTGAACATCAGGATCTTTAGACTCAGATCTAATAAATGTGTGATCGTCAGAGAACTTTAAAGAGTTTAAAGAACTTTGTGTGTGTGTGTGTTTACAAAAACTTGTGTGAGAAATGCTGAAACAAAGTGTGGTTTGTCTCCTTTAAGCATGAGTAAATAGGTAAGCACTCAGAGACACTTAGCAAGCTTCTGGCCATAATTAGTCTGTTATTACAGAATGGAGGTATGTGGTATGTCATCTCCATGATGGATTTCCATCATATAGACTTTATTGAGGTTGATGAGATTTTCCTAGTAAAATGCTTGATGAGGTTTTTATAGCAAAATGTCTTTCCCATTCTTCACCGAATATTCACTGCTTTCAAATGCATTCTCTTCCACTGGAGCCATGAAGCAGTGGGAAGAGTCACCTAAAGTACAGACAGTTCCAGGGAGTAACTGCAGTGTACTTATGCAATAAATAATGCATGATGGATGTTGAGATAAATAAAATTCATTTTATAACTGTGGAGTTTCTAAAAAAAAAAAAAAAAAAAGTCATAGATGCTGTGTCTGTTTTTCACTAATATGAGAAAGGAGCTAGAAACACTGCTGTGAGCTCACCATCTACTGCTAAGAGCTCATTTATCACCCTACAAATAAAACAATGGATGAACTTATATGTAAAACAATCCCAAGACAGTGCTATTTAGGGAACTTGTGCTCATCTGTTCCAGACAGGGAAAAAAAACAAGAAATGAAATGATCTCTTTAATAGAAATTACAGCCCTTTTGTATGCACCCCAGGATTCTACACATGCACTTATTATATCAGTAGCCGTAAAGTATTAATTTTTGCACTTATCACTGTTTCTTTGTATTACACAAGTGACATTAATAACATTTCTATTTATATTGCTTGCTCTTGCTACAGGACTAATGATTGACTAAAAGGGAAAACTCCGCTACACTCCACACTACATACACAAGGGGTGACTGCTTATGTAATCACTACATTTACATTTTGGGTTTTTTTTTACTTTTCCAGACTAGATGCATGATATATAATTATAAAGCTCAAGAGACACAATAAAGTCTTATTAACAGCCGCATATGTTTGCATGTGTGTGTACTTATTGTGATGTGAATCTGAGAGCATGGTGTGTTGGTCATCTAATTGATCTCTCCCTTGCTGAACAATAATCAGCCCCTGAAGGTATAATTGCATGTGAGAAAGGATCGGTCAATACCTCGATCAGCTACCGGAACGAACACACACGGAAATATCAGTGTGAATAAGAAGTAACGAGAAAGACATCAAATTATCTGTGGCCATGGATATTTACATGCTTAACCACATCCTATCACTGAAGCAGATGAGTTGGTGTAATTTACAGTAGTTCCCACTTGCTAGTATTGCAGCCCAGAAGCCTTTCATTAAGGGATATCAGTGTGTGTGTGTGTCTGCGTGTGTGTTTATTAGAATGTGTTTGACAGTAAAATGCCCAGTGAAGTTCAGCTGAACTTGAGTCATGCGTGTGTATGCTCTCTGTAGGACCTGTGTGGACATCACTCATGTGATACCCTGGGCATGGCGGACGTGGGAACGGTGTGTTCTCCAGAGAGGAGCTGCGCTGTGATAGAAGATGACGGCCTGCACGCTGCCTTCACCGTCGCACATGAAATTGGTATGAACCAAACACCATAGAGCATTTCTATACACACAAACGCATGTCTTGATAACTAGATAATGAATATAATTTGATCAAAGTAGATACAAGTCTAAACTGGAGAATTTTGTTATTAGAGAATAAGAGTGCAGTTAAAACCTGTTTGTGTTTGCTGTGTTTTTATAGAGAGAGAACATTATACATTTATGAACTGAGAGAATTTGCACTGGTTTCCTTTTGCATATCCTGCATGAATGTACTGTTAATGTTTCTATTTTTGTTTTCTTTATTGTATTGTCTGTACGTTTAGAGTTTCTTTATATTTATGCACTTTGCTTCAGTACTATACACCATTGCACCAAGGCACATTCCTTATACATGTAAACGGTACATGGCAATAAAGATGATTCGGATTTTCTGATTTTGACTGGGAAAGATGATTTATTCAAAATCCAAATGAGTTGAAATGACACTTCAGAAATTCTGACATCCTAACTTCTTTCTAGACTTCTAGGCTTTTTACTAGACTATGAATATTGTGAATAACTGTGATGACTCTGAGGATTTGTTAAAAATTTGTATTTAAATTTATACTAGGAACTTAAAGATATCATTATGTTCTTAGATATTTATCAATTTTGAATTCTGAGATCAGTGCTCTAACCCACTAATTCACTCTCTAACAATGTAATGTATTTGCGTGTTTTCAGGGCATCTTCTTGGCTTGTCTCACGATGACTCAAAGTTCTGTGAGGAGAGGTTTGGCTCCACAGAAGACAAGAGGCTCATGTCTTCAATCCTGACATCCATCGACGCCTCCAAACCCTGGAGCCGCTGCACCTCGGCCACCATCACTGACTTCTTTGATGATGGAAACGGTGTGACTCTTCATCACGGTTCTATTGAAAGGCATAGAAAGTAAAAACATATAAACATAAAGCTATGTTTTTGATTAAAATGTGGATTTTTAAATTGGTTCTACAACCGCAAAACATATCATGGGCACATCAGTTCTCTTAAATGCAACATGCACACAACAAACTGAAGCTCGTCTAAATCACGGGACTGTTTAATCTTAAATCTATCTCACCACTTCTTATAAATCTTATAATTAACATAATTTATGCATTTTAAACTAGTGCATCATTTTGCTGACTGCTCAATCCTTCACTCTTCCACACAGCGGAGTGTCTGCTGGACACGCCACATAATCCTTTGCTCGGCCCTGAGGAACTTCCTGGTCAGAGCTATGATGCAATGCGGCAGTGCCAGCTAGCCTTCGGACCCGAGTACACGGTGTGTCCGGGCATGGACGTGTGTGCTCGTCTGTGGTGCGCTGTAATCAGGAAAGGCCAGATGGTGTGTCTGACTAAGAAGCTTCCAGCAGCAGAGGGAACACCGTGTGGGAAGGGCAGGATATGCCTGCATGGGAAGTGTGTGGACAAGACGCGCAAGAAGCACTACTCGGTGGGTTTGTGCAGAGTGTGGGACTCTGGGAGAGACAGTTTCTGATACTAACCAGTGTTTAAGGCATAACCGGTGTTTGTAAAGCATGATATACTGTGGGTGGAACAGAACTCGAGAAAATCTATGGTTAGATGTGTTAAAAGAATGTGGAACAACTCTCCAGGAGGCACTGGGTGGATCGAGAGGTTTCCCCAGCATGAACTTGGGTTGGAATGTGAGAAAGAGACAGATAGATTGTCAGAAGGAAAGTAAAGCAGACTTGCTGAAATAAAGTACACCCTAAGAGAGACGTTGCACGGTCACAGACAGGGAGGAATTTAAAGTGAGGAAAGATGGGGTGGAACTGGTGACAAAAAGCTGAAGACAGATGAACTGGAGATGTCATTAAGAAAAGTGTAAGCAGGAAAGCAGGTCAAATGAGCCATAAAGGTGTGTGGGCCTTCTCACCATGAATATATGAGGAGCTGGAAAGGAAAATGAATTTATGAGAAGGAACGTGAGAAGGACGTTGAAGCTGGAAGTGCCAAATGTTTTTGACTTGGAAAGAGAGGGTATTCTGTAACGCAGCAGTTTGTTGCTATGATTGAAGACAAGGATAAGAGAAGTATTTTCCAGCATGATTAAATAAGAGAAACTGAATGGGGTCAAAGAAGATTTTTTTTTTTTTCGAATAAGTTACAAGTACCAAATAAATATCCTTATTTTATATCCCTCAGTTATTGCGCATAACTCTGTAGTTATGTAGTCTTTTTTTTTCTACCCTAAGGTATCCAGGATAATATCAAGCAGATTAATCCTGTAAGTCTTGAGGAATTTTATGTACTGTCTGCCCTTCTCCAGGCTGCTGGGGTATTTTTGCCTGGTAGGTTATTAAGTGTCACAGAGACTCATTTTCTTTAAAAGAAGAATGTCCCCTTTGAGAGCATTTCCTCATGTCTATTTGTGTGTACTAAGGAATCAGGAAAATGTGGCACTGGTGTGTTCCATTAAGAGTCACATATGCATACTTCCCTTTTTTTCCCCGGGTAAATTTTGTCTTCAATGTGTATTGCCTCTTCACAGGGTCCAGTGTTTGTAGTGTGCCATCATTCAATTAAGGCAGTTTTGGGGCTGTTGCTGGCTTCATGCTTGTTTATTAGTAATGGGAATGGGTGTGCACTCATTCTTACATAAAACATCTCTCTGAGACTCTTAACTTACTTATTGCTGTGGCTGAATTCTTTTGACATTAAGCAATTTTAAGAAAAATGCACTTCAGTGTCTCTCAAGTGCTACAGATCCAGATGCAGATGCCTTTGAATCATGTGTTAGTTGTTTATATATGTTCTCTATAATGGCAGAAAACAAAAATGTAATCTTCAAATAAAATTTAGTTTTGCTTTTCTGAATTAACGGCAACAACAGTTTCAAGGACGTAAAGAATTCTTGTTGCAGTATCTTGAACCAATTTGTTATAAATTGCATTCAGCGTCAGGATTTCAAGTGTGGTTTATGGTCACCGCATGAAGAGGCCTATTTTGGCTCTCTTCACTTGTATTGGCACTCTCACGCTGGGATTTTAACTGGCATCCTCATGGTCAATAACAAACAACTTAACCACTTAAGACTTAACTTTCTGTTATAATTGCCTGCATTTTCTTAATAACTCCCTTTCCTTCTGTTTTTATCTATTCTTAGGCCTCTAACCACGGTAGCTGGAGCTCCTGGGGGCCGTGGGGCGCATGCTCTCGAACATGTGGAGGCGGAGTGCAGTTCACACAGCGCCTGTGCAACAACCCTCCTCCTCGCAACAACGGGCGCTACTGCACAGGAAAGAGAGCCATCTACAGGTCCTGTAACGTCACTCCATGCCCTACTCGTAGTAAGAGCCAACACTTACATGCACACATATACACAGTACACATACGCTGAAGAATATTAGTGCAAGATGGTCTAAGTGCTGCCATATGCAGTATACATACATGTGACTGTCCAGTCTCATAAAATATATGCCTATCTTTGTACATAAACACTCTCTCTCTCATGTGACTTTTTGCTTTGAATTAGATAAAAATTTTAGGCAGGAACAGTGTGAGGCGAGGAACGGGCCTCAGACGGACCCTAAAGGCGTGAAGACCTTTGTCGAGTGGGTGCCCAAGTATGCTGGGATTTTGCCAAAGGACATGTGCAAGTTAACCTGTAGGGCCAAAGGCACAGGCTACTATGTAGTGTTCTCCCAAAGGGTGAGTTCAACATAATTTAATATGAAATATACTGGATATAAATGATACACTGCCACTTAAGCATTTCTGAACACAAAAGTTCACCATAAGCCCAGATTTATCTTACAATTGAGATCACACATCGGTTACAGCTGTAACATGACTGGTTTGATCAGACAGAAAAGTGGTATGATACTTCAAATGGTCATTCTTTGCAAGAATGGTGAGCAGAAAAGCATCTCAGAATGCAAAACCTGAGGCAGATGGGCTGCAACACCAGAAAACCACACTGACAAGAAGAAGAATCTGAGGCTACAGTGGATATGGGCTCAGCTAATCTGGACAGTCTGGACTGTAATCAGGTCTATTTCCAATCCTAGGTTGTTAGGGTTCACTAAACTAGTGCCAACTGTATCCTTAGATTCGTGTTCTTGACCGATTGAAGAGAAATCCAGTGTGGTTTTCAACTATTGTGGTCTATCTGCTTCAACATCTGACAGTTTGTATGTTCTGAGATGCTTTTCTACTCACCGTGAGTGTAAAGAGTGAGGTGCCCTAGGTTTCCTGTCAACTTGAAACCAGTCGCACCCAGAACTGCTGCTCACTGCTGCTTTTTTGTGTCTTTAGTGAGATCATCAGTTTCTGAAATAAATATTCATTAGAAAAAAATATGAAATAAATTTTCTAATAGAATGCTCATCATACTTTTCTGTTGTAGAGATAAAATAATGGCAGTGGCAAAAGCACCATGACAGCATTCAGCATGTCATACTGATAAAAATGTTTATTTTTTTAGGTGATGGATGGGACAGAGTGTAGGCCCTACAGCAGCTCAGTGTGTGTGAAAGGGAAGTGTGTGCGCACTGGCTGCGATGGAATAATAGGCTCCAAGCTGCATTATGACAAATGCGGCATCTGTGGTGGTGACGGCACAGGCTGCGTAAGAGTGGCTGGCAACTTCACCAGAAGGAGGTAGGAAGACTCTGCATGTGCTTCGTGGTCAAGTCTATTTGGCAAAAAATTTATCTAAATGTAGATATGAGTTATTTTCTTACATATCAACAACCGTGATTTCACCAAGAGGCTGAAATATGACATCACATGACATTTATATATATAATACTTCTCAAACTCCCAGGAGTCTAAAGTGCAGCCCAGACATATTTCTCACTTGTGTAACTACATTAACTATCCTATTAGATTAACTAGAAATACTGAATAATCCATGGTACTTACCGGAGAATGTGTTTTAAGTAATTGAATAATAAGCAGAGACTGTTAAGTCTCAAGCTGCACACTCTTGAAGGTATTCCAAATGACTTTCCAGATGGAAAGTCAAAATATCTAACCTCCTACTTGGAAAAATGGAATGGAATGGCACTCTGTTTCGGAGTTCCAGCTGTTCTAGCGAGGTTAGGCAAAAATCAACAGTCCTGATTTCACCTAGAGGCTGAAATATGACATCACATGAGCATGGCAGTGCACAGACAGAAGCACATCATTAATGGTAAACTTCTTGTAATGCAGTTCAGTTCAGCCATTTTGTTGTTTATAAGACTTTTCGAACAGCAGCCAGTGGAACAGTTCAGGGTCAAACGTTGGAAATGTTAACAAGCAACTGGATGCAGCTGATGTTGTTTAGAGCACAGTGTTACAAGCTTTGTGCATGTGCTTGAAATCTTTTTTTTTTTTTTAATGCTTGATGTTTTCAATATTTGAAATGTGCTTTATTTTTGAATAAACATCTAAAGAATGTTTGACTTTTCTCTGCAAATAACATGGTAGAAGATTAAATCACCGATGCTGAATTGCTAAAAGACTTTTCAGTAGAGTTGACGATAAAGTTAGGCTTTTTAATATCATATTATACGTTGGCAAGAAATCTTAAAGAGACATGCAACATTCACTGAGGAAACCGAGGCTGACGGTCAGAAATAAAGGCTGCAGGAAAAGGAGCGATCAATATCATGTGTGAACCAAACCTAATGATTAGCAGTTCTACCGATTTTGGATTTTTTTCCAGAAAGACAAGAACACAGCCACATTATTCTGCCTTACACATTACAAGATTAACCACCACTGGAATTCTGTTTTTTCTGTTTCCATGCACTTTACCAATTTTTCTAAATTCCAAAACCCAAAAGTAGCCTAAATATTCCTAATTAAATGACCTGGTCTGTTTCTCGTGTTACTTCAAAAGAACAACTGTGGTATCACTTTATATCACTTTATATCTGGAATGGATATTAAGTCAAACAGGAGTGTGCAGAATTGGTCAGATTATTTGTTTGACTTTTTGTATTAAACATTTCTGTAATCTTACTGCATCTTCTCTATTTTTCTCCTCCTATGTGTAGTAAGGGATATACAGATGTTGTGAAGATCCCAGAGGGCTCAACTCACATCAAGGTCCGTCAATACAAGCCAAAAGGTCAGGCTCACTTTTCCGCCTACCTAGCCCTGCGTCGGCCGGACAAAGAGTACCTTCTCAATGGCAAGTTCATGATCTCCACCTCAGAAACAATAATCCCTCTGAATGGCACCATGCTTAACTACAGTGGTTGGAGCCAACATGATGAGGCTTTTCACACCACAGGTCCAGGGGCTCTCCAAGAGAGCCTTTTAGTGCAGGTACTAGCAACAGACCCAAAGAAGCCTCTTGACATACGTTACAGCTTCTTTGTGCGTCGCAAAACGCCGCCTCCACCTCGACCATCCTTGGTGTTTTCTGCCACACCTGCAGCATTGTTCTCTGACGAGGTCTTAACCATGACCACAAAGATTGTGCCCACAACAGAACCTGCATCAACGACCCCACCTGGGCCACGGTGGGTGACAGGATCGTGGATGACCTGTTCCAGGACTTGTGACACGGGCTGGCAAAGTCGTACAGTCCAGTGCAAGGACCCGCAGGGAAAGCTAGCTAAGGGATGTCCTCTAGGGGACAGACCTTCAGCCTTTAAACACTGTCTGAATAAAAAGTGCTAAGAACTTCCTGATGGAAATGTATTTTGGAATACCCGTGCACATGGAGGCGTGCTTCTTCTTCTTCTTCTTCTTCTTCTTCTTCTTCTTACGGGTCTGTGGAAAGGTCTCAAGAAGAGACAGACAGACAAACTGGAGCACATAGTGTCTTACAGAGCAGAACACTTCAAAAGTTCAAATGCTCATTCATGCCTGAACTTTGTCACTGTGGAACTGAATTTTTTCTGAATTTTTCATTATGACCCTGGACAAGGATTGCCTGCACTGGCCTCGAATACAGTCACTTCATCTGCTGCCTGGAATCACTGAAGAGTCAACAGTATGTAGCCACTCATCTTATGCCAACCACAATCCTTGTGACTAGCAATCCCTCTGTGGGGTTCAGTCCATTTCAGCTCATTAACTACATCAAAAAAAAACCTGCAGCTCAGAGTAGTCAGTAGAAATGAATCATGAGTTCATCATAAAGAACTGCAAGTGAGTCTAAGCTATTTATGCATGATTGGACTGTATTAAAGACTACTCTGGCTTTGGACTGACTGGAAACTTTTGGAAACATGCCCAAAGGATTTTCTGGACGAACACCATGTTCCAGTACATTCTCACTTGCTTAATGTACGTACCACCATATTTGAAAAACTGTAAGAGCACTCTATCACATTTATTACAGTGTGAGCTCATCTGTCGTAATTGCTAATTCTTTGGTTCATAGCTGCCAATGTTTTTTTGTTTTAAATGTGCCCTGGATTCCTGCTGAAAAAGGAATGGACTGGAAAAAGGAAGTATACTTTTCTTAAACACGTGTTAATTTAACACAGTTTCCATTAGAAGATGCATAAATATTTACAGCAATAATGGTGGACGTGTATGATGTTTAAAAAAAAGCATGCATTCATACTAAACAGGCAAAATCATTTCTTACACCGTTTCTTAGACATGTGATGTCTGTGTTTACGAAACACATACAACACACAAAAATACACTCTCAAAATTATCCTGACAAATAGTAAATATAAAGCTTCATGTAAAATTGTAAACTCAGCATAAAATTAGTTCAAATAGTTAAACCAACTTGGAAATACTTTTTTTAATCAGGATACATTTTTGCAGTCAACTCCAGGCAAATTAATAGTCAACTAAATACACACAGGTGACAAAGAAAACCAACAACAAATTAAGGTGATGGGCCTCGACAAACCTCCTGAACAGCTTCACTACACCAGGACATTGACTCTACAAATGAACGTTAGTTCCTCAGTTAGTGTTTTAATGATGCTATCGAAATCATTGGTCCAGAATCTCCTGTGGGTCCTCAACTGGGTTACGTTGTGCTGACTGTGAAGGCCATAACATATATTTTAAACCATTCAGTGAGATTTCATGTCCTGTGGAAGAGTTGACAGGTCCTAGGAACAGGCCGCTTGACTAAAAAGCTTTTGTGTGGATTTGCAGTGGACACAAGCCCTGCTAGCAAATCCAGCTACATCACAGAGTCGCTTTGTCCTTTACTTTGTCACCTGTCTGTGTTTAAGTTTCTGAATATAATATCTGTTCATTAAGTCTTCATGAAAACAATCATGGAGACTAAAAGAAGAATACTAACATTAGCATTCTTTTCTCTTCATACTGGCTGACAGAAATACACACAGATTTAATAGTGAATATTAGCCAATTATCTTTAGAGCATACTACACTAACACCAAAACATAGATGCTGCAAAAAGCTAACCAATACCCATGATTTAAACCTACAAAGTTAAAATAGCGATAATTCAGAAAAAAAAAGTAGACAATAACTGAAACTAAGCTAACAATTTGCTTGGTCGTTTTTAAGTGAAACTGATGTGCAACAGTTTTACAGCGTAAACATGCTTTGCCTTGTAACTGAGAGATTAGGGTTTTAAACCTGATGGTGCCTTTGTATTCCTTTAGCCTTGAATTTTATGTTTATTATTCAAAGGTTAAAGAAAATCATGTTGTTAATGTGTAATCTTGTTGAGTTTGTCTGACAATAGCACAGTTAAGTGGTGAATACTTAAAAAAGATCACTGCATATTGTTAGCATGTAACATGTACTTCATGATATTGTTGATTTTATGGTTTCGAATGCATTTATATTAAGAAGACAAAGTGAAATTGTTTCGAAATTCTTGTCTTGCCAGACGCTTGTCCACTCAAGCTAAAACTTCAGCTGACTTCAAACTTTAGGGTTTTACTCTGTTTTTTATATATATATATATATGCAGTACTGTCTGATCATCGTCCTTGGAAAATGCCTTTGCTGAATGACAAAAACACAGCACTGAAATCATAATTTATTGTGTGTGTAACTGGTATGTAAAAAAAAACTTGATGAATTTATTTATTGTTTTGTTTTTTGTATTTGACTAGGAATATGAATATATGACTAAGCAGAGTATTTCTTTTTCTTTCTTTTTTTTTAAGAATGTTTTCGTTGTTTGTTTTCAAGTCCTCTCCAGAATATGTATATAAAATCTATATGTTTCATTTTGTTCTTTCTTGGCTTTCCAAAATTCCCTTTACCTTGCACAATCATATTCTATAAAGAATCACATTTGTATGATGTTGCACAATGTAAGAATGCAATAGAGAGTATATATTTTTGAAAAAGACAATACCAGTTATTTTCTTCTATCAAATCAATGTGATGTGACAAAGTCTCATAACTTAAGTATTTTCTTACTTTGCTGGTCAACATCAGTCAGTTTCATTCCAATCCATTCAACAACAACAAAAAAAATATGCTCTGGATGTAGACGCCCCTGTTGAACTCGGCCAGCTGGAATTTATAACTATTTATGTGTCTATAATTACATCCACATTTCACACAATTTAAGCCAGCTGAGACAACTGAAGTACAATAAAGAGTAAATCCATTTCTATGGTGTTTTATTCTTCTCCTATTCTGCTATGCTCAGCAGATATACTGGGTATCTGTATATATTCCTATAAAGAATGACACATGCAGTGATTGAGTGCAGCAGTGATTGAGTGCAGAGCTCAAACATACATTGTACTGTTTCATTTAGATTTTTTAAATGCTTTTCTACCAAAGAAACAGTTAAAAAATAAAATTTTATGTCTGTCCAGGAGACAATAACAGCAGAACTCATCTTAATGGACACCTGCAGACATTCCTGGACCACACATTTAAACAATGAACATTTTATATTTTTCTGCATATTGACTTTCCGACAGCATGACATTCAGACACAGAGAAGAGCCGTGTAGATTTTGTTTGTTTCTTTACCGATTTCTGTGTTGATTTGTGTCTGTGATGAGCCCATAAGCTCTCTTTGCCCAAGCCTGTACCTCCAGTCAGAGTTAACCATGTTTTGGGTTGAAATATCTTCAATGAGACACTGACTTCCCAGCCATAAGCATCACTGATCCACATCCGTATTTTACAGTGCAGTATCAGGTGATTTTACCTGTAAACAGTCCCTCTTGTTTCTTCTTTTTGTTGAGGCTGATGGTGTGTATAACCAAAATGCAGGTGCCAACTGTAGTACTAATGACATCAGCCGAAGTTCAGGTGCCATATTCTGTCTTCTGCTCTCACAAAAGTGGTGTTTAACTGATAAAATCTGAAAAGCACAATAATCTTTTTTAGTTTTAATGAGAATGGTTTTTGTTACCAAGATAAACAGTTTCTCCTTTTGAGTGAATGGAAATTTTTAATTATTGTATGTAGTAGTGCTGATTTTATAGGGTGCCAATACATCTGGATGGCACAGCAGGTCTGTCTGTTACTTGTAATAGTTGTAAAATTGGACAATTTATAATAAATGGAAAAATATGCATCAACAACATTTAGTTTATGTGAATAATGAGGACAAATCTACTTTCTAAGAAATTTGGATAATTTCATTTCAGGTATTTTGTTCTAGAAAACTCCAGCATAGTCTGTACTCGTAGTTTGTTACACCTCAGATCAAACACAGACATGTTTAAACAAAAATGACAAATCACTATGAGGTACCTTGCATCATTGACCTGGCCCAGAACTAATTTGACGATGTAAAATTCCCCTAAAATATCCATGTTTTTTTGTTTAGAATTTAAGTTGTGTTGTGTGTTTCTATATCATCTAAATAGTACAATATTCACACCATTCAATGGAAACATACACCATCTGACCTACAGCTATGATTTAAACAGTAAGGTTATAATTGACAGAAATAGTCCAAAATGTATGTAGCATACAGAGCTATTGTTGAAAACTGTATCAGGAAGGATACATATAAAAAGAATTAATAATATCACTGTGCTTATTTTACTATACACCAATCTGCCATAACATTATGAGCAGTGACAGGTGAAGTGAATAACACTGATGATCTTCTCATTATCATCTGTTAGTGGGTGGGATATATTAAGCAGCAAGAGAACTTTTTGTCCTCAAAGTTGATGTTAGAAGCAGGAAAAATGGACAAGCATAAGGATTTGAGCGAGTTTGACAAGGAAGAAATTGTGATGGCTAGACCACTGGATCAGAGCATCTCCAAAACTGCAGCTCTTGTGGGGTGTTCCCGGTCTGCAGTGGTCAGTATCTATCAAATGTGGTCCAAGGAAGGAACAGTGGTGAACCAGCGACAGGGTCATGGGCGGCCAAGGCTCATTGATGCACATGGGGAGTGAAGGCTGGCCCATGTGATCCGATCCAACAGACGAGCTACTGTTGCTCAAATTGCTGAAGAAGTTAATGCTGGTTCTGATAGAAAGGTGTCAGAATACACAGTGCAGGACAGGTCAGGGCTGTTTTGGCAGCAAAAGGGGGACCCATATAATATTAGGCAGGTGGTCATAATGTTATGCCTTTATCGGTGTATAGATATATTTACTGGAATGTATGTAAAATGTCCAAACGTCACCCTGTAGACACTCCCAGACTGGGCTATGCTGTGGGTAGGGCAGTGGTTAAGATGTAAGGCTACTGTTCAGAAGTTCTTTAGTTCAAATCTCAGCTCTGCCACTACTGGGCCCATAAGTGAGACCCTCATCTGCTCAGTTGTATGCATGAGATAAATGTAAGACCCTGTGGATAATGGTATCTGCCAGATGTAAATGGGAGAAGTGAATACTAAACCTATGCTTCTGCTTTAAAACCATAAATTTCAATACAATGTTAATTGATGTTGGGATCAAAGAGAACCACTGCTGGGATCTTGAACAAGACCCTTAACCCTCAGTTGTATGCTTATGCTTGGATTTTACTCTGTTTTAATTGTAACTTACTTACAATGATTAATTGTTATTGAAAATGTAAGCACTGACCTAAACTAAGGCCCTTAAAGGGAAGTGGCAGCTCAGTGGTGCTGGACTACTAATCGGAAGGGTGTGAGTTCAAATCCCATGAGCTGACCAAGCTGCCCCTGAGCAAGGCCCTTAACCTTCAATTGCAGTCGGTTGTATAAATGAGATAATTGTAAGTCCTCTGGATAATCGTTAGCGTAATGTAAAAGGCGTTGCAGCTTAATGACAGTTCTACTACAAGTGCTACATTCAGCTCTACCTGCTTTCAAGGTTAGAACGCTTCTGTGGAAAAGTGCTGTTGGGTTTTCTTCTAAGTGTTGTTTAAATACTGAACAGGAATAAACTTTTTCCTGTTCATAAAATGGGTGTATTCAGTGACTCTCAATGCATTGCCAGCATTATTTCTTCCTACACAAATTTAAGCACACAAATTAAACATGGTGTTTTTTGCCAAACACTACACATGGAAGAGTGACCACAGTGAAACACAAGAGAAAAATATGTGAAGAGGTAGTGCCATCTTCTGGAGCTCTGATACTGAGTAGCTGTGACTGTGGCCCCAGTGCAGACAGGAAAACTGGAAAATTTAATGAAAATAATTAAATATTGAAATAATTATTAAAATAATAATAAAAAAATTGAATATGTAATTATTATATTATGAATTACTTGAGCAATCTAAAATGGGAGCATTGGCTGACTTTTATAAGGACACTGGTCTGTGTGTATCACAACATGTCCATTATAACAAATTCTACATTGTTATGCTACATTCACACATACAGCACCTGGTCACAAAGATCATTCATTATCAGTGAGAGCTGGCAATTTCTGCCAACAAGCGTGACAATGACCATCGCTGAATAGATATGGGCATGTCCAGCGACACAACAAATTTGAGAAAAACTTTTTAAACTAGTTTAACAGCGACTGCCAATGAAAAAAGTAGAGCACATGTGATCCATAATATAGATATAAACTGCAAAATGTTATATACAAATGACCAAATCTCTAGAATGTTTCACTTAGATAGATAGATCAGGGACTGGCAACTTACCTTGATAAAAATTGCTGCATGTGTAAATGTAGCAGTAGAAATAAATGTTAAATGTCTAAAAATTATTTGTCTCTTGAGGTAGAACCCTTAAATGTAGTCCAACTAGTGAGTGTTTACATATAATTACTATACAGCAAATGATGTATTTTCTTAATTTGCCTGACACTTGTATCCAAAGGGATTTACAGTTAGACAGGATACTGAGCAGTTAAACATTTAGAGCCTTGCACAAGGGCCCAGCAAATGCGACTTGGCAATGCTGAGTTTTAAACTCAATATTCTGGACAGTAATCTAGTGCCATATATCAACAACAGTTACACACAGAGTCCTTTTAGGAACCTAAGAGCCCATAAATGTCCTAGGACCCTGGAAGAAGCCTTGAAAGAGAAATGGGAAAAGTAAAAGTTATAATAATCGTGTTTTATATATAGGAACCGTTTTATAATTTAATTTTAGAACATTTATCTTTAACATGTAATATTTTTAAATATGCCCATAGTTGTTAATATCTAACCTTAATACGTTTGTTTTTTTAACAAGGGCCCCAATAGGACGTCCTTGATAGCACACATTATTGCATGATTGCTTAGTGCCATCTGGTGGCCAGTTCTATAATAATAGAAGACAAATTCTACAGACCTGTTGCATTTAAGGTGGTCCAGGTATCCTCAAAGCTGTTGAGCAATACAGGGACAGCTGTTAGGGGCTTTCAAACACACACACACACACGCACACACACACACACACACACGTACAGTTTAGCGTATAGTTTATATGATTACTTGACTCCCAGAAACGCTTTCCTCTTTCCTCTACATGAGCAAAGGGGCAGTTTACTTTGGAGTGCACGTGCAGAACACCCGAGTGCTTGTGTTTATAGGTTTGGTGTGTTAAAGGTTAATACACTTCTCTCATATAACTTTCATCAGATGGAAGAGAAGAGTGAGGTGTGATTCCCTGTGAGGTTTAAGGCACGGTGTGTTCCTGCAGTGAATAACACTCAGCCCATTTCGACACCTTTGAGGGCTATCTAAATTTATATGCTGCTTTTAAGACAGTTTGTTCTTGCTTATCCAATTGTTTTTCCCCATCCAATGCCGTCACTTCCCAATCGCCAAACAGACAACATTTATTTACTTAACTCAAGTATTGCGTAAAAAACAAGCTGTTTTCTAAAAACATGAAGATGAGGCAGTTTATCTCAGCTTAATTGTTTCTGAATTAGCCGATATATGATTTGGGAAGGGGGTTTCAGCTGCTACAGCACGCAGGACGAGGTGGAGAAGGTAGTGGAGGAGGAGAAGGAGAAACCGTAGACAGAGCAGCTCATTAGCACAGTTCAACAAAACGATTCCACCTTAACAGCTGTGTTCTCGCCGTCTAAACTGCCGACCCCAGTGTTCCTCCGGGCAGTCTGCACGTTTTGGGGAAAGACAGAACTGGCTCAGCTGCCTGCCGTCACTGTCCTGCCAATCCCTATTTAACTTAATCCGGTTTTCATTTACTGCCCTGTACAAAATGTGAAGTGTTGTGAAATATGCTTTTTTTTTTAAATATCTTACAACAAATAGCTTAGTGTACAAAAAGTTATATAGTACAAAATATAAAAAAGCTCGGATCCCAGAGGCTGAATGCGCAAAAAAGTTTGGGGGGAGTGTGTGGGAAGTGGAAGAGTGTTCTAGGGCAGCATCGTCCTACTCTACTGTGATTAATTATTGTGGCCGAGCGCCAGGCCTCTGCTGCGTTGGGTTGCGCACGAGATTTCGTAGCCGCCAGATCAAAAGGGCTCCAGGAAAGGGGTGGTCCTGGTGGTGGCATATATATCCAGCCGGGTTCTGCTCGAGCCTAAGAGAAAAGGAGAGACAGGGAGAGAAACTGTCCCAAGCCAGACAGCTGATTACGTGCGGGAGAAAAGTATCTTTGCTCTGAAAGGCTGCATAAGAACTAATCTGCAATTTAGTTTTAAAACTCACCGGCAGCGAAAATTGCTATATTTATTTTTTTTTTACGTTGGTACTCAAATAGAGTTTGCACTGGATTTTTTTTTATTCAGATAAGCTTTAATAGGTAAGAAGTTTCTGTGAAATTCAGTATACGTGACCTACGCACCTGGACTTTTTTGCAGAACAAAAAATTGAACGTATTTCTTGAAAACCTGAACGCACTTTTGTGAAGGATTATGATGTTTTTTGTGCGTGTTGCGCTGAGTTTAATCGCTGCTCTGTGCGCTAACGCGGCGCAGAGCGCATGGGAGGAAACTACCCTGGTACCAGTTCAGCTCGACTCCTACAAGAGCAAAAAGGAATCGCCTCTAAGTTCAGAGGCTCAGGAGAAAGAATCACAAAAGCTTTTCTATCGCTTGGACATCTTTGGGAAACAGATGGTGTTGGAGTTGGAGCCGGATCAGACTTTCCTGGCGCCTGGGTTTGTATTCCATGTGGTGGGGAAACCGGAGGGCCAGCGGGGTTTTGACAGCTCGGGGGAAGCGCGCTGCTTTTACACAGGAACGGTGAACGGAGAGAAGAACTCTGCGGTCGCTCTTAACGTCTGCCATGGACTGAGGGGTGGGTTCAACTATGGTGATGAAGAGTATTTCATTCAGCCCGCGAATGCCACCGGGGAAAGCAGTTTTTCAAGCGAGGACATGCACATCATTCGCCGGAGAAATAGGCGGTTCCACGGCGAGGCCGGTGGGTCCAAGTGCGGGGTCAGGGAAGACGAGGAGAAAGTCCCTGAGCACCAGAGGACGAAACCAGATAAAGAGCTCGCTTCAACTCCAGATGAGTCCCAAGGTAGGCATAACATCTTTCAAAATGCAAATATTGTTCCCACTAACATTTAATAGGCTGTATAATATGAATACACAGCTTACTTCTAACTAAAACATCCTCTAACGACCTGCCAGTGACGCATAAATAAAATACAAGTAGTTAGGCGGTTAAGGGATTGAAGCCAGCATACTGCAAGTGAAGTTAGGGTTAACTAAAAGAGGGAGAGAAAAGGGGAGGGTGGGTAAAGCTCAGTGATTGCGTAGGAGGGAGTGGAAGAAGGCGGGAGGGTCTGAGCTGGTGAAACGTGGAAACTCGCCTCCTGATAGCGCGTGTTGCGCAGGTCAGCTTCCGCAGACATTTCCCCCGGGACGACTGCGGATGGCGTAAATTTCTGTTAAAGACGTCAATGTAACTTATTACGTAAGTTTAACTGAAGGGGAGTCATAAGTCTGCTTCCCTTGATTCAGAAACAATTCTGCAAATTACATACCAATAACCTACTATGTATCTTTATGAAATTAAAGTTCTGGGGATAAAATGAAAAACGTAATTTATCAGTCACATAAACAGTGTCTATTTAATGACTAATATCCATATCTTGTCCTTGTTTCAGCACACCACCGGGCCCGGCGTTTTGTGTCCACCCCACGATACATGGAAATCATGATTGTGGCAGATCAGTCAATGGCAGAATTCCATGGAGCTGGACTGAAGCCTTACCTGCTAACCATAATGGCAGTAGCTTCTCATCTTTATCGCCACCCAACTATTCATAACTCTATTACACTTTCTGTGGTGAAACTTATGGTGATATATGACGAAGAGCAGGGACCAGACGTTTCCACTAATGCTGCCCTCACCTTGAGGAACTTCTGCCAGTGGCAAAAACAGCACAACCCTCCCAGCGATCGTCACCCGGAACATTATGACACCGCCATCCTGTTCACCAGACAAGTAAGAATTCAAACTATAGTAAAAATAAATATATACATGCAAACTTATAAATCAGAAATATGTGACTTAAATGAGATTGAATGGCTTGGTTACATATTTCTCAATCTTCCTTCTTTAGGATCTCTGTGGTGCTCACTCTTGTGACACATTAGGAATGGCTGATGTTGGCACAGTGTGTGATCCAGAGCGAAGTTGCTCCATCATTGAGGACGATGGACTGCAGGCAGCTTTCACTGTTGCACATGAGCTAGGTAGGATGTCTTCATAAATTGTTCTGCACATGCAACAATGGCAACAAAAAGGTACAAAATGATATTATAAAACATTCAAAATCTTATATAGCTGATTTCACCGTCCTTTAGGTCATGTGTTCAACATGCCCCATGATGATGCGAAGCAGTGTGCTAATATCAATGGTGACAACTGGGGTGCCCACATGATGGCATCTACGCTTTCCAACCTGAACCAGTTGCACCCCTGGTCTCCATGCAGCGCCCTGATGATAACAGCTTTCCTGGATAATGGCCATGGTCAGTGTCTGCTTGACAAGCCACAGAAGCCTCAGCAATTACCACAAGCCCTGCCAGGTTCAGTGTACAATGCTGACCATCAGTGCCGTCTCACTTTTGGCGAGGAGTCACTGCACTGCCCTGACCTGAGCACAACCTGTGCAGCTCTCTGGTGCACTGTCACTACAACAAATGGTCTACTTGTGTGCCAAACCAAAAACTTTCCATGGGCTGATGGAACTCCATGTGGCCATGACAGCTACTGTATGGCAGGCCAGTGTTTGAGCAGCAAAGAAGCAGCCAATTATCAGGTAAGGACCATTTGGTGCATTGTTTACATTAGAATCTAGACGTCTAGATGTTAGATGTCTAACAGTTTCTGCCTCTGGTGTTCACAGATCCCAGTCAATGGTGGATGGGGAACTTGGGGACCTTGGGGCGAGTGCTCACGTACCTGTGGTGGTGGTGTACAGTACTCTTTTAGGGAATGTGACAACCCTATGCCCAGGAACGGAGGCAAATACTGTGAGGGTAAAAGAGTTCAGTACCGATCCTGCAATACAGAAGACTGCCCTGACAGCAATGGTGAGAGATGGAATTCAAGAATGTGACTTGACCAATCCTAATTTGTGTGTTTGGGTCTGTAGTTTACATTACCTTTTGATCCTTTGTCCAGGTTTAACTTTCCGTGAAGAGCAGTGTCTGGCCCACAATGACATTTCCACCCATGTGACATTTGGCTCAAGTGAGGGTGTTGAATGGGTACCGAAGTATGCTGGCGTATCACCCAAGGACCGCTGTAAGCTGGTTTGCAGAGCAAAGGGAACAGGCTACTTCTTTATCCTCAAGCCAAAGGTATGTAAGAAAGCTTAGCAGATAATACAATTATACAGTTATTATGTTTGTAAAATAATTCCTGATTGAAATTAAATTCAGAAACAAGACATAATACCTGACTCTCTGCTGCCCTCAGGTGGAGGATGGAACTCCATGCACCCCCGACTCCACCTCTGTTTGTGTCCAAGGACAGTGCGTTAAAGCTGGATGTGACCGCGTGATTGGCTCAGATAAACAGTTTGATAAATGTGGTGTTTGTGGAGGGGACGGCTCCACTTGCAAGAAGGTGTCTGGATCTTTGGAGTATGCAAGGTAAGCAAATACTTATAAAGTATTTAGTAGTTGCCTTGTTTACCTACCAAATCTCAAGCTTGGAATCTGACCTCTATGTTTTCTGCATTCAGACCTGGATATCAGGATGTTGTGACAATCCCTGCTGGTGCCACACACCTCGATGTCAAGCAGAGATCCACTGCTGGCCGAAGACATGACAACAGCTACCTAGCTGTTCGTCGGCAAGATGGCACCTACCTACTAAATGGTGACTACAAGCTTACAACTTTGGAGACTGACATCTTTCTTAAAGGGGCACTTCTGCGCTACAGCGGATCCTCAGCCTCTCTTGAGCGCCTCCGTAGCTTCGCCCCTCTTCCAGAGCCACTGATCGTGCAGGTGCTATCTGTAGGCAACTCCCCTCGGCCCCGTCTCAAGTACAGCTACTTTGCCCCCCGTCCTGCTTCCACAAACCGACGTTCCATCAATGCCATCAGAGGTGCAGAGTGGACACTACGTGAATGGGGACCCTGCTCACAGACCTGCGGTGAGGGTACACAGAAGAGGGATGTGCTCTGTCTAGATGCCCAGGGTCGACCATCACAAGATTGTCCAGAAGAGCTGCGTCCTTCTTCCACTCGCTCCTGTACCACACAAGCCTGCCCATCCTGGGTGGTGGGAGAGTGGTCACCCTGTTCTAAGACATGTGGCCGAGGTTTCCGGAAACGTCCACTGTACTGTATAGGTCACGACGGCCATGTTTTTCCCCATGACAGCTGTCAAGCGAAAATTAAACCACGACCCTTGCTAGACATATGCATCCAGAGTGCCTGTTAAGACTGGCTAGGACTAAAGGCAATAGCTGACTGTAATTTCTGCTATTCATGGTCTGAAGCAGAGCAATGCAGGTTTAGGATCCAAAGGGTCCCCTATGACGGTGACTGCAATTAACCTTGAACCAGCACTACAGCTCCCACTCCTCCAACACTGGGTGCAGGACACAAAGCTGGCACACTGTGTACCTGTCTGAAAAGCTAGGATAGAGGAAGAGTATAAAAAAAAACTATAAGGACACCTCGGCTGCTAATGACACACATATCGGTCATTAAGTGTGAGTGTGTTTTTAGAGTGAATGACTGTACCAAAAAGAACTCTAGTGTATGTATTACTGTCTGTCTGAGCTGGACTGGACAGATAGTTGCTATATGAGTGTAAAATATATATGAGAGCATCTATAAAATAAACAGTGGGTAATTAGATGTGAATATAATGGAATCTATTAGTATTTGGCTAAGACAGGGAGAACCAGTGATTCAGTAAGTGAGACCATACTAGACCCTTGTTGAAACCCATTCAACATCTCAGATCACAAAGACACACACGCTGCTATAATACACAGCAGGTTTTATGTATGTATTTATAAATATAGCTACACAGATAGTATACAGGTTGATGTATTTGCAAGTTTTCAAAGCATACCCCATCATTAGTTAACAAAGATAGACTGGAGAAATGCCAAAGAACATGATTTCTGTATCGGAGTGTGTGTGTGTGTGTGTGTGTGTATGTGAGAAGGCATATATGGAGGGTGAGGGACTTCTCTCCTGCTACTACTTCATAAGTAAGTCTCTCGTGCCTTCCGAGAAGGTGTCATCTTTTTTGTACAGAATATCCAAACATTATTTATTTTTGTACAGCCTGGTAAATGTAATCTTGTGGCTTTTTTTTATTATTATTGTTGTTGTATTTTTATTTGTTATTATTATTGAAATAACAGAAGGATGTAGATTATATTGGAGTATTTATACAGTATTATATATGGTCTTAGGTTTATGAATAAAGTATCACATTGACTTGTGAACCGAAATCATTTGTGTCTGTATGTGTGTGTGTGTTATTCTGGACTTAAAAGGGGTTTGGAGGGGAATCACAAGGACAGACTTTGTTCTGGAAGTTTCTAAAGACTTACATAGAACAACAGATTTGACTAATGACACATTTGGATCTGTTAGATTAATTATATTTATTAGGCTGGTGCTTTAATCCAAAGAAAGCAGTTTGCTCCACAACACGGATGTACTGTATCTATGAATAGATTAAAAAATGATGTCTTTCTTTTAAAAAATTGAAAATTGAAAACAGTGCATCCTGTTGTAGGAAAATAATTATAATTCATAATAATATCTGGATTGTTAAAAAATGCTGTTTAATAAAGAAAAGTGTATAATTGTTGATATGAAGCTTTCTGTAAAGAGATGTTTGTTTAATATTTAAGAAAGGAGTCTCAGGTGTCAGTAAATCTCAGTTCATTTTCCTCCATGGAAGAGTCTTAAGGACAGAGGATTGTGTGCTTTCTGGGTACACAACAAAGTGTGTTTTGTTGTCTTAATCATTTTTGTCTAGCAAATTACATTACAAATTATGGTAGAAAAATAATACTTTATAAAGAATCTGCCACATCACACCACCATGGTGTTGATTATTTATCTGTAGAAAAGTATGGAACTGATGGGAATATGTTGAGCAAAATCTGCAAAAAAAAAACATGATACAGTCATTAGGAAAATGTGAAGAGCATAAGGATGAATGTGTAGAGCATATGGTGTAAATAATAAATAGAATATTTTTGTTGTTTTACACACCACACTGTGTAAACTCTAGAGATGGTTGGGTCTTTAACTCCCAGGATATCAGAGCTTTCTGAAATACTCAATCCAGCCCTTCTGGTAACAATATCCATGCCACAATCACAATTACTGAGATCACATCTGATCCGCATATTTGATTTTGGCACAGGTTTTACACCAAATGCTCTTTCTGACGCAGTTCTCCCATTTTTTTCTCCGAGCTAGGGACTGGCACTGAGAGTTAACCCCTCAGTGGCTGGGTTTTTTCCCTGTCTAAAGCCAATCCATTGTTGTGCTGGCTGTTTGTTTTGGGTTGTTGTCTTGCTGAAAGGTGAACCTTTGACCCCCTCTAAAGTTCTGGCCACTCAGGGGAAAGCTTTCTATAAGATCTTTTTGTATTTGGTTGAGTTCATTTTCCCTCAACACCCTGCGTCATCACAGGGAAGGTATTGGTCATCTGATGAGCAGCACCTGGTTTTCATAAGATTTAGGGCTCAGAGTTTAAAGTTTTGTCTGATTAAACTAGAAAACCTCTCAGAGTTTACTCAGTAGTGGCTTCCTTCTAACCACTCTACCATAAAGACCTGATTGATGGAGTATTTCTGGGATGGTTAGCCTTCCAGCAGGTTCTCATGTCTCTGCAGAAGACAACTAAATCTCTGTTAGAGCAGACAATGGATACTTGGTCACCTCCAGTTACAGAGTTTAGCTGGACCTCCAGTACTAGGGGTCCTGATGTCCTAAGTCCTGATGGTCCCAAACATCATCCATTTCACAATGATGGTGCTCACTGTGCTCCTGAGAACATTCAACTCTTTAGAAATAGTTTCATATTCATGCTGAGATCTATTTCACAACACAGTTTGGCCACTGAGGTCTACAGCAAGGTCAACAGACTTTCTGGCATATATTTTTGTGAATTGTGGGAACTTTCTAAATCATGTCCAATCAAATGAATTTGCCCAGTCAATTTCTAGCGACATCTCAAGATAATCAAAGTAAACAAGATATGCCTGGGCACAATTTGGCACAACCCCTTAACTAAATCAGATATTTCTGATGTTTTTTGCTTTGTAATTGTGGATTATTATGTGTAGATTAATGGCAAAAAGGGCATTTCAATTTTAAATTAAATCTAAATGTGTGTGAAAATTGAAGGGGTCTGAATCCTACTGCATACATTTCATTTTAGCAGATCTAAACTACACTCAAACGCAGAACATAGTACACAGTTTATAAACAACATGACGACTTTGAGTATAGACTCAAAAATATCATAGCTATGGTAATAATCAGGCTTTACAACCATTTTTGAGCAGAAAGGTACCTCAGAACCCATTACAACACAGTACACGTTAAGGGTGATGCAAAAGTAGATGAAAACGGACCAGGTGATTTTTTTTTCCAATCTTCAGCCCTACAGTATCTGCAGGCCTCTGCCCATGATAACCTCAGATTCCTGGTCTTGGCTGACAGGAGTGGAACCTTAGTCTTCTGCTGTTGTAGCTCATCCACTTCAAGGTGTGATGTTTTGTGCATGTTGAGATTCTTTTCTGCTCACCATGGTTGTAAAGAGTGATTATTTGACTTACTATATCCATCCTGGCAGCTCAAACAAATCTGGCCATTTTCCTCTGACCCCTCTCTTCAATAAACCACTTCTATCCACAGAACTGTTGTTCACGCAGTGTTTTTCTTTCTTTTCTTTTTTTCTTTTTCTTTTTGCAGCACTCTGTGTAAACTCTAGAGACCTTTGTGCGTCTAAACCCCAGATCAACAGTTTCTGAAATACTCAAACCAGCCCTCCTGGAACTAACAACCATGGCATTATACTCACAGAGATCAATTTATTTGGGTTAAAGAAATCAAAACATTTGATATCAATATTTCTTCCTCATTTTTATTCGTAAGTAGCTGACATCTTTAAGCTCAGGGGTGTCCAATCTTATCCGCAAAGGCCGGTGTGGGTGCAGGTTTTCATTCCAACCGAGCAGAAGCCACACCTGAGTCTACTGAAAGCCAGGTTCAGTTGATTAAACTGGTGGAATCAGGTGTAGCTCCTGCTCAGTTGGAATGAAAACCTGCACCCACACTGGCCCTTTTCGAATAAGTTTGGACACCCCTGTTTAAGCTAGTTGCTTTGATTTAAACTGAAGTTACTCTAGCATTTCTCTTACCCTCTGGCAGCTGACTACTGCATCACCATTGGGTTTAACCACCAAATACTACACATTAAAATATGCATAAATATGAAGTATTACTCTGATGTTTTTATGTCCTAAAATGACTTGACATAACAGGTGAAAAACCGCCTACATTTCATTTCTCAAGCCTGTGTTGTATTTAACACATTATTTGGCACATTCTGTCCACAAGGGGGCAGTACCACATATTTGAGAGTAGTGAATTAGTCTTTGCTATGTGGGTTTAAAACCTGGCATAAAAGTGGGACACAGTAACAGCAATCCAGGTCTGACTGTAACTGACCGTTTTCATTGTCTAGGGTTGTTTTGGAAAGAGGGTGACTCAAATGGGATATGAAAGCAACAAAGCAATGAAAGTGTACCTGGTTTTTGTGGTTTCTTTTCATTGACAGACAGGTTGGTGGGCTGTCAGACACTGGAGCTGTACTCATAATTATAACTTATAATGCACATATTTAAAAGAGGGTTGTCTATATTAGGTGTACATAATAAAGTGGCAAGTGTAGGCAAATTGGGACAGTATGGTTCAGGTTAAGACTATAATATATGGGGGCTAGAGAGATAGAGTCTTGGTGTACTGTAGGGGAAAAAACAATTAGAGACTGATGTCAATTATTATAAGATGTTATTACCTTCTTTTTAGTGGCAGTAGTCTTCTGTTGTTGTTGCTGTTGTTTACATAATCTGGGTGTATAGCTTTGCATTGCATCTAGTATTATTCCTAGTATGTATGGGTCCATTTTCACCACAACCCTGGTCATAATAAAGCTGATAAAATAAAGTTACTGAAGATAAATTAATGAATTTAGATTTTTTGTTATTTCTTTTTTATCCTGTTATGGAAATTTGATTCACTGGTGCCATGTATAAGTAACTACAAATAAAAAAAACAATAAATGTGTCATTGAGGATGAACGTATTGGCCTAAACTAATGGAAATATGTGTCCCTAATTCCCAAAGAAGTTCTCCCAAATTTCAAAATATGTTCAATATCATTGCCCCTCAAAAAAAAGGGAAGCCAAGTTTTACTGTGGTATAAATATGTACAGTTTAGGCCAAAGATTTACAGTATCTTTATTACAGTAACTTTATTTCCATAAGAGGCAGAATAATGGTTAAAAGCATGTTTATTCCAACTTCTATTTACTCAGTACAGAATCAGTTTTTCTGTGGATTAAAAATTGAACATAAAATGTGTTAGTTTTGGTGGCATTTTAATTGTTTGAAATTTAATGAAACTTGGGATAGCCTTCCACAAGCTTCTCACAATACTTCTTGGCACACCAGACTTTCAGAGACTAACCATGTAGACTCTCTTGAACCTTACGGACCAAAGTTTGTTCATCACTGAGTTCATTTTTGCCTCCTTCCTGAACTATGCAGTGTCTGTGTCTTCCCATGATTTTTATATTTGCATACAGTTGTTTGTAGTAATGTTTGTCATACCTAGTGGTGATAAGTTGTTTGTACAGGGTGGAACCAGACTTGTGGGAGTCCACAGTTGTTTTCCTGAGGTCTGGGCTTGAGTTGCTTGGATTTTCCCATGGGATGAAGAGCAAAAAGTTTCTAAATAACTTTTTCTAAATATCTGTAAACCTAGGCCTTTATACAGCCACAGGTATATATATAATTTACTCTTGATTATGTTAATAGGCCAGTCAGGAGCTTGCAAAAATCAATATATAATTTTCTCGAATTTTTTCATACAATTTAAAGAAACAGTCAACTCTGTGTATGTAAACTTTTCACCCACTGGAATTCTGATCATGTGAATTAAAGCTGAAATAAATCTCATTCTAATTCCTTCTCTAATTGATAGTTTTCAAATGACCTCTAATGTGACCGGTGTAGATGCTGTAATTGATTGACATGAAATGTATTGTAATACGAAATATGTCAAGTTGTAGAAAATGATATGATGAATGCTGGGTTGTTGTGGTTTGTGAGTTTTTGACAACTGTCTGAGCTTTCTTGCTTTTCATCATCATCATCATCATCATCATAACAAGACAACAACAACCCAGCATTCATTATATAATTCAAGATTCAAGATTCAATAAAGCTTCTTGAATCTTGAATTATATAATGAATGCTGGGTTGTTGTTGTTGTTGTCTTGTTATGATGATGATGATGATGATGATGAAATGCAAGAAAGCTTAGACAATTGTCAAAATCTCAACACATCTTAATTCACCCTATAGGTAGGGGAGAAAGCTGGTTATCTTGAAAATGATAAATCATTTTTTTCTGCATTTTAGTGAATGACTAGATGTCAATGATTCACTGAAACAAAATCAGATTCTGAATATAACTTTGGCTTCTTAGATACGAGAGAGATTTGTGTTGTGCTTGTAAACACGACTTGAAGGCATCGTGTTCCCGGAATGATCGTGTTCCCTCTTTAAGGCTAATTGAGCATTTATTTGCGTTTTCTTTGATGCTGGAGCAGCGCGTCGTGACACTGGAAGCGCCCACGGTGTTCTGTCGGGAATCTGGGACTCTCTCTCTCTCTCTCTCTCTCTCTCTCTCACACACACACACACACACACACACACAGACGCATCCTGCCTCTATCCTTCTCCACGAGTAAAGAGTCATTTCAGCCACAGGGGGAGGGGAGGGGAGAGAGCTGAGAGCCTGGCAAAAAAAAGGAAGGAGGCAAAAAAACAAAGAGGAAGAAGTCAAGGGACACTTTTTTTGTGGAGCAGGAACACGTGGGCCTCGGTTTAAAAGTCTACTTTGGGATTCGATCTTCATTTATTATTTATTTAATGACCATTAAGTTTACATCGAGCCAGACTCGTGGTGTCTCTTCCTGTACACGTTACTTTGTATTTGTGTAGAAATCTTTTAAACACTGAATCGTCTTGCTGGTATGTGTGCGGTGTTGGGATAACTGGGATACAGTTCCCTATCCGATTGGGGATAAAGAGAAGAGAGAGAAAGAGAAATGGAAAGCCCCAGGACGACGAGTTCACAGACGAGATGGAAACTCTTAAGGAAGTCACTGCTTCTGTGTCTTTTTGCCGGTAAGCCTCGTTTCATTCAGAGCCTGATTGTACAGTGTGGTTAAATATATATAATATCCAGCAGTCAGGTCTGGAAGTGTGTGTTATTAAAGAGTGTGGCAACTTTCCAGTGTACTGTGAAAACTTTCCCAACGAACAGCAAAAGCATTGTTGCTCCACAATAAATAGCCATTGTTTTTTTTTTTGTATGATTTCTACAGTGTGTATATGTGTATATATATATATGTATGTATATATATATATATATATATATATATATATATATATATATATATATATATATATATGAGAGAGAGCGAGAGAGAGATATGTATATTGTTTAATCCATCATACAGCGAATTGAGAAGAAGAACTCTTAACTTCTGGTGCTGTAATCCAAAACCCTGAGATTGCAAACTCTTCCATCGTTAATAGCTCAATGAAGCGCCCATTAGTAAGTCTGTAATACCAGCACATTGCTAAACCCCTATTCACACCACACAATCACAAGGGTGGGGGTTACTCAGGGTGGTAACATTTAAAAAGGTGCCTGAAGCTCTATAGGCCCTTTTGTCCTGATCCTGTTGGCCGACAGAACCCAGAGGAATGAGCAGGACCTCCTGGGGACCACACACGGTGGTGCACACACATCATCAACCACACACACGCACACACACATGCATCAACCACACACATTAAAACTGAAATGGGGGTTCCACATGTAAACTGGCGCCACCAGTGCGAAGCTCAATGCAGGGTTTACAGTTTTCTTGTTAGGGACTCGTTATGCCTGTGGCATCATTTTGAATTACTTAGTCAACAGGTTTTAGGCATGCCAGCAAACGTGTTTGTTTATGTAGGTAGAGAAAAACACACATTTGCAAACACACTTAATTTGTCAGACCTTGTATCAAAAAGTTGTTAATCCATTCTTAATTTTCTGCATTGTAAGTTTCGTGCTCTATGAGACCATGTTGTGGGAAATTAGAACATTAGCAAGGTTTTAAGTACGTACATTAATTTTGGTGATCTCCAGATAAGATCCGGGATATATTTTTCTATCCCTAATCTAAGAGTGCTGATCCAGCTAATTATGAACCTTCACTCAAAATCTTACAGAGCCTAATTAAGCCATCAGCTCATTGAAATGAATGCAAACCATATGGATGCTCGTTGTTAGCCCAGTCTTACTAAACTGTGCATCTGGCAAAAGACCTTGTAAGTGTTAATACAACAACCTTCTAGCAGATTTAATTCCAGAAGTGTTTTTAAATGGATTTACACCAAAGACACCGCTGTGAATGAGTGCAAATGAACAGCCTAGTCATTCACTTAAAAAAAACAAAAAAAAAACAAGGCTTCCATAAGCAGCATGGTATTTAAAGCAGTAGATATAAAAAAGAATAGATTAAAGCAATGAGCGTAATGTCTACAGGACCAGACTAGTTAATGCACAGCACAGGCACCAGCCTGCATGAGGAGGGTGAATAAGTACAGGAAGGTTGTGTTTAAAACATTGCTGCTGTTTCAGTGCAAGTCAGAACCGAAACTGAACATCTGCAACAGGCAGATTCTGTAGATTCTTGTCCTTTAAATACATAAAGCCTATAAATACCTCATCGCATTTAGTCCAGTGCTGTCCAGTGATAATTTAACAATTCACATGTAAACTGGTTTGGTGAAAGATTTAAGAATTCATCTTCAGACTAAAGTATTTTGCTTTTTATTTCCGTTACTATGTCTGTAACATCTGTTTTCTTTACTTAATGCGACTGCAGTGTTTATTACTTTAGCCTTTAGTCTTTGTTACGAAGTGTGACAGAAATTACAGACATTTCCACGTGGGCACATTTCTGATCCCAAATTTAAAAAACGCTTTGTAGCCACAATGCTGAGTTTATTTCAGTGGATTAAAGGATTTCCTTTCGGTTGCTGAGGTTATGGTTATTTGTAGGCTTGCTGGTATTTATCTTTGTGTTTGTATGCAATTACAGGCCATGGCGAGGCTCAGTGCAGTGGCTGTGTTGAGTACTGCTGCGACGGAGCGCCTCCATTCTGCTGCTCGTACTATGCGTATGTGGGGGATGTCCTCTCGTAAGTACCCAGTGAAATGCGCATAACCAGACACCCGTCTCCCATGCCGTTTTTACTCTGTCCTGCTGTTACCATTAGGTTGACCTACGACCTTTACCAGCAGCTGTTTTTTTAATTGGCATGCTCATGAATCTGAAACCTCATTGATGTCCAGTGGTCTGAGATAATAAACATTCCTGACTAGCTCTGTACTACAACAAACTGTCTACAGGGATTTCTCCTCTGGTCTCTAGCCAGGTCTGTGCTTCAAAAGACTTTGAGAATATCTTTAACTTTCTTTTATAGCAGCGAGAACCAATATTTTGAGACTGTATAAGACCATGTTGGGGCAAGCACATTAGCAAGGTTTTAAGCTGTTATGTTAATTTTTGGCAAGATCCTAGTGATCACCAGATAAGCTCCATGAGATGTTTTTCTATCCCTAATCTAACAGTGCTGATCCAGCTAATTATGAACCTTCACTCAGAATCCTAGATCCAAGTGTGTTTAAACTTTGCAGGGTGATAAGTCTCCATGTACACAGTTGGAAATGCCAAGCCAAGCCTAATTAAGCCATCAATTTGTTGAAAGGAATGCAAACCATATGGATGCTCGTTGTTAGCTCAGTCTTACCAAACTGTGCATCTGGTAAAAGACCTTGTTGGTTAATAACAACCTTCTAGTAGATTTAATTCCAGAAATGTTATTAAATGGATTAAACCAAAGGACACTGCCATAAACAAAGGTTCTACGTAGAATCATACAGCAGAATGTTTTTTTATATGAGAAAAGGTGACAAGTCTTAGAAAACTAGGATCTTAACCTGGTTATCCTTGAAGACTTTGTGCTTTATGGAAGTTTATATGCATCATCAATGAGTCAGAAATTATACACTAAAAGTTCCTCACAAAGCCAGTGAAAGGTCAGTGAATGTACAATATGTGCAGGAGTTAACTGTACAATACTGACATGTTTAGTCAGGTGTGTTATGCATGTTTTTTTTCCCCATCCTATCCTCACTTGACCTCCGACTATACTTTTTTTTTTGCTGCTCCATCTTTCCTGTGACAGAACACTGTTGACTTGGCCTCTTGCACACAATAACAAACGATTCAAACCCTTTCAAGGGGCCAATAAATTTCAGCAACTTGGGTGGCCATGTGTGTTTGACATTACAAAAGCACTGATTGACTCGAGAGATAGAAAGACCCAGATAAAAGTCACTGATGTTTCATTGCATTTGTGAGGTTACGAAATAAACTGAAACTGGTGTACAGTCAGCTCCAGAATTATTTGCACCTTTTATAAAGCTGTTTTTACACTGGATGTTTTGTCCTCAACCACCGGGACATGTTCTATAATACAAAGAATGTGACTGTAAAGCATGTAGAAAGCTCCCACTTTTTATCTCCTGATAATGTGAGGGGGAGAGAAACAAGAGGGATTTGTTATTCTGTAATAACAAAATGCTTGATGTTCAGTCCAAGGTATTTCAAGGTCAGTATTTTAGTGTTGCAGTGTAACTACAGATGATACATTTCTGGACATTCATTAATCTCTAATGTCATGGACTGGTCTCACTTTAACTAAGCCAGTGTACATCTTATATAAGTCTGGTCTAAATCTTTATTTCCTGTCTACCAAGCCAAAGCTCAGCCAAGCTGCCGCCTTTAGATTAAGAGTGCTTTCACACATGCACTTTTTTTTTTCCCATGGCACTTACCAGTTTAGTTAGGCTAAGAAAATAACAGATAACTTGATATCTAAATTAGAATTATTTGTATTATTTATTTATTAGTAATAATAGATTCTTTTAAAGTGAAGATGTTTTAGAGAGATTATTGTTGCCTTTATCTCACTCTGTGGCACAATTCATGTAGTGCTTTGTAAGTGTGAGCTGAATGCATCTGCTTCCCAGAGAATTGTGAAACCGGCGCTGATGGTTAAGGAAACGAGAACGGCAGCATAAATCTCTAAAAAAGTTAATATGTTAATAGCAATAATAAGTATTCAGGCCTGTTTGCCTGTACTAGCTAGGAATTAGCTGTAAAGTTGTCTTACTGCATATTCATGGCATGTTTTCCAGTTTTACGGGTAATTAGCTTAATGTCATTCAGAATATGTGAAAGAAATTGAAGCACAAAAAATCTCATAAGCAATGCAAAACAAAAAAGCACTTTCCAGCATTAGAGGGTTTTTTTTTTTCCAGTAACGCTTGATGAGAACATGGCACAAAGTAATCTGATATCAGTTCTCTGTACACAACCTCTCCAGATTTGGATGTATGTTTTGGAATGGGAAAATTCAACCATGAGTCAGCTGTAGCTTCTTGGCAGATGCAGATTTTCCTTTGGTATTTCATGGAGTCCATGATGCCATGTGTCCTAGCAAGGATTTAAGGTTTCTTTGGAAGAAAAACAGCTCCACAGCATCACATATACTCAACAATGAGGATTAGTTGCTTTCCTGTATCACTTTACACTAAACCAGAGGTGTCTGATCTTATTCAGAAAGAGCCAGTGTAGGTGCAAGGTTTCATTCCATTCAAGCAGAAACCACTGATTAAACGTGTGGAATTAGGTGTGACTCCTGCTTGTTTGGTGCACCCACACCAGCCCTTTTGTGGATGATTGCACTAAACACACCTTGGTTGATTGGTACGACAAAGCACAATTTTTGCCTCCTATGATCATAGAACCCGGTTCCACTGACTGGTTCTTTCACGATCTTGCAAACGCCAGACACTTGGTTAGATGAAAGAAAACGCTTTCCTCTGATGTGCCATCCAAATATTTTGTTCTGCAAATCCTCAGCCATGATCTAACAGTGAATGTGTGTATTTTCAGGTCTATACGATATTTTTTTATAGATATTTGCACGATTCTTGTTTCATTTGTTTTATGTGGTCTTTAACATTTTCCGTGATGAAGAATGACTGAGTATCTTGAGTTTCAGAACACTCCAGTGTACTTACAAAAGCAGCATTTATATTTATTCAATTTATTCCCTTACATTGCCAGTCTACATGTGATATAATTTTAATATTTACTGGAATATATAAATGTAAAATATCTGCAAATAATGTACTTCAATTATTGTTGCTAAAGGAGGTGCTACCTGTTATAGGGTTTGCAGATAGATAGATCCCCATGAGGGAAATTTGGGATCTGGTGGGATCTGTTTATGGAGGTTAGAACCAGACTATTGTTATTTAGACCCTGATAAATAAAAAAACATAGACTTGAAGGAGGGTGTTCTTAATTTTACCCCATGACTGTCCCATGAAATCCCATTTCCATCATGTCATCTTATTCAATGGTTTGTCATTAAATAAAGATATTCTGACTTCTGCGTACTGTATGTTTTATTATGCAGTGCTAATATGCCTCTTATCCTTTAACAATTCCAGGGGCACTGCGATCTCAGGGATCGTGTTTGGAGTAGTCTTTCTGATGGGAGCCGTGGCAGCCATATTTTTGTGCATTTGCATGTGCTTGAAGAACGGCCGTGGAGCGAGAGTGGGCGTCTTCAACACATCGTACATCAACACAGTGACTCAGGGCTATCCAGGTAACAAAGCATGTCACTTCATTACTGTCTTTACAGAACTGAATAACTTCTTGCATACAGGAAGGTTTTTATTCTATTCTGCCGCTCCTCTATGTCTGCCATTTATATTGTCTTATTCATTTTTTGCTGTCTTTCACACACAGGGCCACCACCTCCCTACAGCTTTGACTATGAGATGTATCCCTCAGATCTTCAACCTCCTCCATATACCCCAATGCCTCCCAGAACGGCCAACTACTCCCCGCCTCCGCCTTACCCCGGCTACAATCAAAAATAAACTTTCCTCGTGCTCACGCTGCAGAAGTGGGTTGGAAAGCACTGCTTATGGTATTCGGCGCTGCACTGGACAGAACGACGGTGTAACCAAGTATCAAAAGTTGCATTCTTGTTCAGAATGTTCTGGTACATTCTGAACAAGAAAAATAACTGAACTCTGGGATTCCGTGCCACATCCTGTGCATTCGAGTGACTCGATTATATTTTGGGGGATGTGGATCATTCCCAGTGTTTGCATACTTTGACTTTTTTTTTTAATGATTTATGTGAATGAATGAATATTCTGGTGGTCTATGGACACTTGGATTACTCTTTAACACAAAAAGTAAAAGCAATGTCATGGATAAAGCCATACTCCATTTAGAGATTGTGACTGGAAATGCTTGTTTCTGTTTCATGATGATCCATATTGCTCACTTTGCAGCACTTTCATGTGTGAACAGAAACCAGACGATGTTGAAGCCATAAAATTCCAAAAGTAGCAGTGGCTCAGTGGTTAAGGCTTTGGGCTACTGATCAAAAACTGATCCTTAACCCTCAACTGCTCAGTTGTATCCTGTCTCAGATGTACAGCAAGTCGCTCTGGGTGAATGCGTCAGGCAGATTAGCAACATGTGAACAATGTAAACGACTCAGTTTTGTGTTCCCGATAAGAACCGAAAACAAAAATGTTTCTTTCCTAAACTCACTGAGCCTAATAAATACAGTGACATGAGGAATATTGGTAGGCATGGTAATACAATGTTTGTGTTGTTTATTTATACTGAACCTATGAGAGAAATATATCCTTTCATGTGAGGTAAAATAATTTAAAGATAAAGAAAACAAACGTCCTTTAAATCTGCATGGGAATCTTCATGTATTTCATCCAGTACGCTGTGTGTGTGTGTGTGTGTGTGTGTGTGTGTCTGTAGGGTTTAACAACGTGACTGTGTATTTCCAGATCAGATGATGACATGCCTCTTGGATGAATCATGCCATTCTGACACAAAATGTTTGTTTGTTTTTTTATAGTTTTGTTGTGTGTTGTAGCACCAGTGCCCTGCCTCCTGCTGAACTCCATCTATTATTGCATTTTTCCTACAATCCACGTTTGCAGAAATACTAGAATAGGGAAAGGCCTAGATATGCTAAGTTTGCGAACAAATCGGCTACTAACCCTGAGCTCTGCATTGCATTGTTGCTTAGCAGTCTTTCCTGTTGCCTTCTTTACTTTGCTTTCTGATTCAGTAAAAGCACTCACTCCTCTTCTTAAGACTAATCAGCCGAGTCTTCTCTTCTTCCTGCAACTGCAATGCAGAGATGAAGCTTTCTTCCTTCCCAGCGGGATCTGCCGCCATACCTGCTGCTCATTTCGTTTTTTGCTGTAGGAAGATGATGCATAGCTGGCATTATGTCTATCATGTGTTCATGTGTCTCTAATGGTATTATGCTGCAGTTGTGGCTAAAGCTTTCTACGTTCATGTTGCAAATGGAAAATGTTCAGGTCCAAAATGTGTCTGTTGACCATGGACCATGTGCATCACCCAGCTCCATCAGTGAAAAGCAAACATCCCAGCACCCAACCTGGAAATACAGAAACAGGCTGGAAAATTTGCAAAGCTTCAAGAGTTCACACAAGATATAACACTAGTTCACTGTCTTCACACTAGAGACAGTTTGTTTTTAGTGTTAGCAGTTTTTCAATTTTGGGGGAATTGATGCACAACTGATGTTTTGTTTCAGCAAGAAATTTTGTCACATTTACTCTTGCAGTTCACATAATTAGGCACATTCGTGCAATTACCTTCTAATCAGCTAATCATGTAGCAGCAGCGTACTGCGGAAAAAAAATCATGCAGATACAGGTTTGTGTAATGTTTAAGCATGGTGTGGATATTTGCACCAGATGGGCTGCTTTAGGTATTTCAGACACTGTTGATCTCCTGGGATTTTCATACACAGCAGTCTCCAGAGAAGGAGTGATAGAATGAGGAGAATGTGAAGAGACAGCAAAAACAGTGAGTAACAATTCTGTGGGTAGAAACACCATGTTGATTAGAGAAGTTGGAGGAAAGTTTTTTTAAACAACTGTACAAAACATCAGGCCTTGAAGTGGATTAGATTAGATTAACAGCAAAAGACCAGATCAGCTTTTGACTCCAAGAATCCAAGGCTATCATGAGCACAGAATTACTCCAAAATTGACAACTGAATACTGGGGGGGAACAGGTGATTTATCTTTTCTGTCTAATCTTCAACTGTCCAGTTCAAGGTGAACATGATGGACTCAGGTTCCTGTTTTTGGCTGATGGGAACAGAACCCAGTGTGGTCTTCTGATGATGTTTTTTCCTCTGAACTCTCTTATCAACAAGACATTTCCACCCAGAGAACTGATGCTCACTCCGTGTTTTTTTCCCCCTGCACCAACTCTACAGACTGTCATGTGAGAAAATCCCAGTAGATCAGCAAGTTAGAAGAGCCCATCTGGTACCAACATTCATGACATGAACCAAATTGCAGACATCACACTTTTTCTTCATTCTGATGTTTGATGTAAACATTAACTGAAGCTCTTCATCTGTATCTGCATAATGTACTTGCATTGTGCTGCTGCTACATGATTAGCTGATTGGATAACCGCATGAATGTGCAGGTGTTCCTAATAAAGTGGCTAGTGAGTGTATGTGTGTGAGAGCGATGCATGCATTTTTTTCTACTATTTGTTTTGTTTTTTTTAACTTCCCTTACTTTAGATGGGTTTGGAGCTCCTTTTTGGTTTTGTGATTATAAAATGAAGCAACAGAAATGTATTTAGCAAAGTAAAAGATACACAAAATGCTACGTAGTTTGACTTCAATAGCAGCCTACATGTTTTTCGGTGACCGATCTGAACACCAGCTTAATTAGGAAATGCCAAATGGTTAAATGGACAGTTATGACATGAGTTTTGATATTAGAAGTGTTTTGGAGTTGTTTTTGAAGTGTTGATTTTGCGAAACATGACTACAGTGTGATCAGTGGTATGTGGCCTGAAGCCACATCTGATACACATCTATTTAAGGGTATACTTAACTTATAATAATTTTTGTTCATTTCTCTTATTCTAAAGCCTAAACCTATCAATAAATCTCCTAAATGTAAAAAAAAAAATTGTTGCAAAATTTTATTTTGACCAGATTTCTATGTATCGCTCCTGAAAACTAAGGTAGGGACACAGCTACATATTTTTGCATGACAATTATACCCTAAAGCATACAAATTATTTATTTATTTATTTATTGCAATGGCCATCATTGTCAATATGTGGGGTAACAAATCATTTTATATGAATTATTTTCCAGCTCATTCAGCATGATCTGTTATGTTCTTGTGAAAGCAGGGACACTCAAAATATAGAGGTGCAAATATTTAGCATGTATTTAACAACAAATTTTTGTTTGTTTGTTTTTACCTAATTGGAATGCTGACAATTGCATATTTCTGCTCAAAGGTAAATGTAATTATACAACTAATAAACCTTTCATTTATTGCACTTTTCCCAGAAATAACATCAGACAAATAATCAATATGAGGGCGTATTTGCTGTGCTGTGGCTAATTAAAAATTCATTCACGTTACATTTAAATGCAGTAAAGTCTCTCTCTCTCTCTCTCTCTCTCTCTAGCAAATGAACTTCTAAGATTAAGTTTGTAAAATGCCCACCAAGCCTTTTTGATTAAGGTTAAAGGTTGAACCTGTACAATTTTTGCCAAGGCCCTCTGTTCGAGCCAGGTCTATGAAAAGCAATTTAAGTGGATTTATAAGTGGATTTAGATCCAGAAATACCTGGATTTAGCAGCCAGGAGAATATCACCTTGTCATTTCAATTGTTCTCCAAATCCCCAGAGAAAACACTTACTGGACCAGACATTTGGTGCAGCAGCTGCTCTCTGACTGATCACCACACAGTGGCAGCAAATACCAGCAAAGACTTTTTTCGCACATTCCAGGGACATGTCTCTACACCACATAAAATGCATTTTATGGCATCCATTTATCTATAGCGGTTATCCCACACAGGGCTGCGGGGAGCCTTGGAGCCTATCCCCGGGGACTCGGGGAACGAGGCGGCGGACATCTTGGATGGGGGTGATGTTATGGTATAAAATCGTTATATCAAATACATTTAGTGGCTGGAACACTGGGTGCCAGCAGTTCAAGGAAGCTTCTGTCTAAAAAAAAAAATGAGAGCGATCTGAGTGAGTTAGAGAGCGTGAATGATCTTCGCTGGAGGCTATTGATTTTGAAAGAGACTGAGGTGAATGAAGTCAACCTCACCTATGAGATCCGAGAGCCCATAATACCCCCCCTCCCTCCCTCCCAACACACACACACACAAACACAAACACACACACTGTTGAATTCCAGAAATATTGGAGTCGACTCTGAGTCAGATTGAGGAATCGAGTGGCTCACTGGAGCCGATTTTAAGAGTCGATTCTGACCCATGTCTGAAATAACTAGTAATGTTACTGTCTGATTTATAATTTTTGTTTTAACCATCAAAGTTAAACGCAAAATTAATCAACAATGAATTTGTATGTCCATTTCTTAAGATGCACTGACTCCAAAATGCATACATATAAAAGCCAGATTTTTCGCAGCCTAAACTATTAGCCCAAAATTTTTATGATATATTATTATTACTTTGTGTTATTTTCTGAGTGGAGCGAGAAGAGGTAGTCAAGTAGCTCCGACGAGATCTCCCAAATTCTAACTATGGCGCCTCTTCTGTGCGCAAATCTAAAGGGAATCAAGTTTCAGAATCGACTCATACGGTTCAGTGCCGAATGTCGATGGGTTGATGTTCGGAATCGGAGATTCGACACTTTATGGGATCGACTCCCAGTCCTACCCCTTTGGTCGGTCAGGTGACGCTGTGTGCAGTCTCGCTGTTACACACGCTTCCACTAAGAGCACGGATAAACCACTATCGCGCTGTAACTCACAGTTAAAAGCGAAAACCCTCGCTTGAATATCGTCGGGAGAGATCTTTAGGAGAATGTGGGATCGTCGGCTTTTCTTGCTGTTGATGGTCGCGAGCTCGGCTCTCGCGGTGGAGGTAAGAACGCGATCCGATCACGGCTGGGTTGTTGTAAATGGGTGCGCCGTGTGTTACTATGTATACAGCCACAAGAGTCTTAATTGATCATCTAAAAGGTTTAAAGTGAACCAACTGGACACAAAGAAACAGCCATATGAAAATGTTAGTTAATTCAGTGATAAGGCTGGGTGTTATTTTCAACACCGGTGGTCTTTAAACCGTGCGTAAATGTATCCTCGACGTCCTCAGTAAACCGGTGGGATGACTGAAATACAAAGATCACTGCACTAAGTGATCAACAATGTTTCAGTAAAATATGTTTGGAAATTGCGATCCTATATGATCCTAGTCAGTTCAGTGCAGAAAAGAGAGATTATTTGATCATGGCTAACATAAGCTGACATGGCGTTCATGCGAGTTAAACTGGATTTCTTCTTCTTCTTCTTCTTCTTCTTTTTGCCATTCCTCCCACACTGGGCTTTATTAATGACATGGAAGTTGGACTTGAGTGATGTTGATTAATTAAGAAATTAAGTAATTTGAAGATGATTGAATGGTTAAAAAATATCGAAGAAGCTGACACACTTCACTTAGGGTAATGGTTTTAACAGGAAATAAAATAAAAAAACACTGATCATGGCAATCTGATCTGCTTTAAAACCCGCTGTGGAAATGCTTCCCTAGTCTAAATCATGATCTCTCTGTTTTTTTTCCTTTAGAAACCGGGTTTATTTTCGGATTTCTGCTCGTTCCGGCTGCTGTCTTAACAATTGCGCAGTAGTCGCCCCGGTTTAATTTATAAATAGCAATGCCGTTAATGGGTGAGGTGGAAAACTGCGGTTTGTTTGGTCTGTAAGGGAATTCAGAAAGACTCTTCTGCTTGCCATGTACTTGTATGTTGTGAATAAAGACTATTTCCTGACGTTATCCACACAGCCTGACCGTGGACTGGAATAGTTGGATGTAACATACAGAAGCAAAGATGGCGGCGCTTAGCAAACTGCAGTAGCTGTGCCTTTGAATTCAGTCAGACTCCGAGAAAGAGAACAATAGTGTTTACGTATAAGGTGTAAGGTCTTTGACAAGGCCTAAATCTTGTCTGTAGCCAGCCACAGAGTGTTACATGCTATTGTTAGCACTGTTAATACACCAGGCCCCAGGACTCAAGATGCTCTGTCATGTCTTCAGCATCAAATTCAACCATAAATGTATATGCATGCTTACATTCACCTGGCTGTATTGTACACTCTGTACACCATCAACAGATCCAGACACCTTCAGGGCGAAGGAAACAACAGGCATGTCATGGAGATCTTTTCAGTCATGCCAACCTGGTACAGAATGGATAGAGAAACAATCGGAGTCACAAACATTGAATTTGCAGCTTTTTTTTATATGTACATTTGCATGACCTTGAAATGAAATGAAAAATGTATATATTTCATGGCAATAAGCATCCTGTCGTTGTCTTGGCCAAACATAAAAGGTATTGATTTAATTGTGCTTGTAATCAAGGATCAAGCTTTAGTGTCAGCATATGGGTAATAGGAGAAATGGCTATAGACCATGTTGGCATAATTCATCCGTAATGCTGCCAGTTGGGTAACATCCCAATATCATCAGGCCGTTAAAAGCACTAAGCCTTAGTTGATATCGATAAGGAATAAAGTGAGAGTTGCGCTGAAGGTCAGCAGGCTAGATTAAGGGCCTTGATTGATCACATACTTAAAATCCCTTGGTTATAAAATCATTCATAAAGCAAGCGGTTATCTTCTTCGTCGTGCGTTTCTTGTCCGATATCTCGTCATCATAACCTTGTTTTTTTTTTTAATGTGGCCTGGGGTCTTTTAATTCTGAAATGTTTGTTATAAGAGGAATGATATTCAGGCTGGAATCAGATTGCATTTCTTAATTAAAGAGGTTTTATGTTGATTGTGGTCATATAAATCATGAAAAAGCACTCATAATATTTCAACTGTCAGATTACTGGCTTTAATTCACTACTTTTTGTCTCCCTGACTGTCACTGCTTTCACTTCATCGTCACAGAAAATCTTGTATACCATCAATTGCATACTTTTGTTGCCGATCATTAGAATGCATCATAAAAAATGGTCAGTTCTGTATTTGCTTTTGATAACAAATCGTGGCTTTGTTCTGTCTGATCTGCCTCCCCTTCATGTGTTTTCTTTTCAATTACCCTTGTGGTGTACTGCTGTTCATCCGCTTTATTCAGTGCTGTAGCTCTGAAAAGGTCACATTACCTACAGTGGAATGGAAAGCATTCAGAACTGGTCACTGAAAAAGCTTCGTGTTGAATAGGCAGCTTTGTTTGGCTAAAACACGACTTGTCAGCAGGTGAGGGATGTTGTGTCTGGAGGGAAGAGCAGAGCCATGGCCTTCTCAATAATAGCTATGACCAGCTGGCCAGGCGTCATCCTCATCCTGTCTGCTTTAATGCACCAAGAATCATTTTACATGTATATTGTGTGATTCAGTGTAAATCTTATTATCCTGTACGCCTTCTCTTATGCCTGTCCCAAATTTGGGAGAAAGTGCTATTGTGCTTTCCCAAAATACTGGATCATTGACCACTTGTGATGAACACGTGTCTGTTCCTTGGGTCATGATGTTTTTGTCCTCGCTCATGTTTTTCTTTTATCTTAGCCTTGGGCATTATCTATACAGTCTAGAGTGTGTCCTTTGTATGTACACAACAGCATAAAAGCCGGCTGTGGTTTGGGCTTTGGAACACCCAGGTTGACTTTATGCACGTGATAAAAGCATCTTTTCACTCATCTTTACTCCAGAAATTTCTTGTCAGGTACCTCAACTTGGTGAAATATGAACTCGGATATTTCAGTTTTGTTCACTAAACTGAATTGGATTTATTTATTTTTTTTGTTAAATGTGGTGTTAGTCACTGCATTGCTTGTTAATTAGAGCTAACCCATAAAGTTGCTGCTGTGCTATTAAGCACATACAAACTTTTTTTTAGTGATAAAAAGTTAAAGGATGTACGTTAAACCTTCATCTGCGCATGTCTGTATCGTTGCTAGATCTGTAGCTGGGTGCAGGTGTGGCTCTATTTTAATGCCCTGGAGAAAAGCCCAGGAGCCCCCAGCTGACTGTTTCATTGGGTAGATGATGAGATCCAAGGCTAATGCAGATCCTCCAGTGGTCCTGCTGCCCTGGCAACGGTGCTGCAACTAACTGCAATCAACTGCACAGACATTGTGACAGATGTTTTTTTCTTGGGTTAGATGACCTTTGACCTTCACAGTCAGCTGCGAACAGGAAGTGTGATTAGTTCGGAGCTCAAAAGCCCCCAGGGGGTCTTACTGCACATGGAAGCCACAGATGGAGTAACCTTGGCACCGTGACCTGATTACAGGTAGCTGCATTACAGGTTGCGCCTCATTGGATATCAAAGGTCACATTAAAATATTGCTTGTGAGATTTCTTACAGTGTGTCTCGACTATTTTGTCCGAAGGAAATCGGATGTATTCGTTTATTTTATTACATCTTAACAGTGGAGGCTTTAATGGATGCTGAGAAAGGAGGTGACCTTTTGTCTTGTGTTTCAAGGCGATGGCACATCTGTAAGTGTAGGCTGGCTTTCTGAATATATGCACAAGATAAATATAGAAACACAAACACCCAACCTACATATTTATGCTGTTTTGATTCTGTTTTAAATAATCCTGCTTGTGCATGGGCTCCTCCCTGCTCCTCTGCATTGCTTGGTTGTTGTAGCACCCAGGCCATCCCTCGGTGCCCACCTCTATAATTAGTGCTCCCTCGGGTAGCAGCGATGGAGGTGGAGTGCTATGTGCCTTTTCATGTTCCTGTTGCTGTGTTTTTCCACTCTTCTCTCGACACATTAACCACAAGTGTTGTATTTCCGTTGTTTGGGAAGGATTACAGCAAGCACATTACCTGGGGAATATGATAACGCAAGGTCTCCTTATAGATTGATATTAAGTTCATATATATATATATATATATATATATATATATATATATATATATATATATATATATATATATATATATATATATATATATATATATATATATATATAATCCCTTTGTGTAGGATTTATATAACTTTATGTTACTTTTAAGTTTCAGTGCTTCTGTAGGATTTAAGATATGCTTTTCTATACCACTTCAGAGCACCAGCTTGTAAGTGGACCTAATTTTAGAGCACTTGTGAAAGGGTGCTACCCTTGTGCTAAGGGCCACTTGCTACCCAAGCAAAGCTATTCCTGCTTCTCTTTCCTGTTTCGTGTCTACGGAAGTTCCTCTGTTTGTTTGACCCCCCCAGTAGTGCAAAGACAAAAGGTGTTAGTCATTCTCTGCTTTGTGCATGTGTGTGTCATGTGGTAGGGTCAGCCTAGTACAGGGTGTACAGCATCTAATGCTGCATTCTGCTTTCCTCGGAAATGAGGAGTGTGAACACTGTCACGTTGCAAAGACACATCCATTAAAGTAGGCTATGTGGTTTGTTCACAATAAGCCAGCTAGCTGACTTAATGATCATGTGTTCATGATGTATTTACTTTCTAGAAACAGCAGTCTGTTGGTTAGTGATATAGATTTATCCAACTGATATGTCTGTGTTGATATACCCTGATCAGCCATAATGTTAAAACCACAGACAGGTGAAGAGAAGAGCACTGATTATCTCATTGCAGTGGCACCTATCAAGGATTGGGATGTATTAGGCAGAAAATAAACAGTCAGTTGTCAAAGTTTGTGTTGGAAGCAGGAAACATGAACAAGTGTAAGGACAACAGCAAATTCTGATGACTGGACGACTGGGTCAGAGCGTCTCCAAAATACCAGGTCTTGTTCGGGGCGTTCCTGGTATGCAGTGGTTAGTATCTACCAAACGTGGTCCAAAGAAACGACAACTGGTCACCAGCTGACAGGGTAAGGGTCACCCAAGGCTCAATGATGAGTGTAGGGAGCGAAGGCTGGCCTGTCTGATCTAACTGTCCACAAGTAAAGCACCTATAATTTGCATATACGCATTAGAACTGGACAATGGAAGAAGGTGGCCTGGTTTGAAGAATCATGTTTTCTTGACATCACGTGGGGAAGAGATGGCACCAGGATACACTGTGGGAAGAAAGCAAGCCTGTGGAGGCAATCTAGAGTTCTGAGCAATGTTCAGCTGGGAAACCTTGGGTCCATGTGGATGTTACATTGACTCATACCACCTACCTAAACATTGTTGCACACCAAATCCACTTCTTCATGTCAACAGTGGACTCTTTCAGCTCTTTAATGCTCCCTGAAATAAAGTGTAGCAAGAGTGTGTGCTTCAGCTCCAGGAAGTAACTGAGCTAAATTGAGTATTTACCGTCACAGCAGTTTTCTCTACACTACAAGAAGTTGAAAATTCTTTCGCTATTTCTTTAGAGCTTTGGGACAATTGGCCACTGCAATGTGTGCTCTGTTCCCATAGCTACAAAAGAAGCCTAGTGTGTTATGCCAGCAGTCCAGTTTAAAAGCATACTATTCAAAGTCAAAGTAAACGAGTCCCCCACTATCCTCCTTTCTGTTCTACAACACTAAATGGCTTGACTTACGTTTCACCACAGTGACCGCAGAGGTCAGACAGCGGGCACTGTAGCATTTCTGGGAACTAGCCGCTGTTACTGTCTCACGTCATTCTTTGCAGTATTAGGAATCATCTTCTCGTCTCTATCCTAGTCTTGTTAGAAATGAACATGGATTTCTCCAAATAGTTTGTTCTTATTTGTGTGGAATCTTTAGAACATAATGTTCTTAGCTTAAAATAAATAATGTGGAATAAAAATGCACCAGGCACGGAACAGCACAATGATAAAAAAATCCTCTTTTACCTGGGAGCAAATTTGTTAGAGAGGCTGAAGTTCAAGCAAGTACAATCTGAGCAGATGCTTAAATAAGGCCAGATTCAGGGAAATTATCCCAGACAAAATCTAACAGCGTAGAGTCTGCAACCCAATGCAATTTCAAACAGTGCTTTTCCTTCCTGTGTAGCAGTGTTGCATTAAAGACACACTACAGTGTACTCTTCTGCTGGTGTGTGTGTGTGTGTGTTTCTCAGTTTTGTTGAATTCCTTCTTATTGTTAACCTTTTTAAACATTTACACGCAATGTCTGCACCCATCGTCTTAACCATATATTATACCTCGAATCTCTATTTTCAGCCTGCTGCGTCTACAGAAAAGAAAAATTCTCCTTATTCTCCAGCGTTACAGAGCAGTGGTGTTAAGTATTCCATTCTGTTCTTGATTTATAAAAATATCGTCTAGGATTTTTACCTACAGAGAAAGAAGAAATTCTACTAGAAGCCTGGAACAAACCTACTAGCTAATATTTTCTTAACAGTGAAATTCTGAAATGATATGATGTGCTTTTTGCATAATTCTGCACCTGGTAGAGGTCTAAGGTTAGCTGGAATACCCCAGATTTTTAGACTTTACAGAGAGACAGTGCTGGGTAAAAACAGTGCAAATAGGCAACCACTAGAACACAAATAGCCGTCAAAACCCCCTCTTCCAAATGGGAGTGTGGGGGGGGGCGGGACAATAGATTGATTGTGCAGCACTGACATGGCATTTTGTGGGGGGTTGGTGAGGCAACAGGCAGCGTCTGTGGCAGCCTACAGCTTTCCAGTCTTTGTCCCGTCGCTTCACATGGTGCGTGTCGGTGGGCTGTGAAGAGGAGAGTGGAATGTTGGCAGGTGGGGCAAAAAGGAAACGAGAGACTGATCACCCTGTAATCACCGCACTGCAGACCCACCCAGGGGATCCGGTCACGGCAGCCGGCAGCGGATATTATTTTGCGCACACACATACGCACAAAGAAGGCTTATCAGAACCGCGAGTGTGTTTTTATTATCTACCCCAAACAGACCTAACCCTGTGTCTGTGTTCGCCATTTATTTTGCTCCATCTGAGATTTTTATTACTCGCTCTTTTTCTTTTTATAACCGTTTCCTTTCCTGTACTTGTATAAAACCCAAATATTAGTAGTCGTCTTTCAGAAAAAGTATCATTTAAAGGTTTGTTTTGCTACTCGCGGGCATTTACCCTTTCAGTGGATTGAAAGTGGGCAGTCAGCGCTTAATTTTCTGTGCTTAATCATCAGCTTTTCCCCTGCTCAGTTGTTCCCCTGTTTTCTTAATAGCACCACCGCACTGGCTGCTACTTGTATTCCTTTACTCTCACAGTTTCCAATCTTCCATTCTCTCTGATTAATTCTGAAAAACCACCAGTTTTCAAGTTCACTTAAACATGACCCTAGTCTTTGAAGCTGTAGCAGGGGATTACACAAGCAGGCTTTAGCATGCAAATGTGGTAAAATGTGTGAGCACAGCAGATGGTAGGGAAATTCATCATGTTGGTGGGAGAGGAAGTGTCTCTTTCCCCAACAATCACCAGTGTGGAAGACCATGGTCTATAGAATTCTCTGGGGATATTGTGTGTAATGTGAAAGGTCATGGCTACAAGATGGCCAATATTTTTAATGGGTTAAAACACATTGAATAAATTCAATAGGAATGAAACGAGATTTGTTGTATGTGTACTTCATCAGCAAATCGTTTTAAAGACCACTTAAAGGCTGACTCGTACTTCCTTCTGAAATACGAGAAAGGAACTACTTTTGGGTCAGAGTGCAGCAGTTTGGAAATGTCTCACTCTGAAACCGAAACACTCTACTGCAATTGGCCGCTAGAGACTCATAAATGAATAGCAGATAGCAAGCCCCTTGAATAGCAGACCCTTGGGAGGTCTGACAGCATGTGCCTCAAGGCAATCAGAGAAAGTGTTGAAAATGTATTAGAAGAAGCCTTTTGTTTGTCACATATACAAAACAGCACAGTCAAATACTTTTCTTTGCATATCTCAGCTTTTTGGGAAGCTGTGTATAGAGAACAGGGTCAGTCAAGATGCAGATGAGCAGAGATGGTCAAGGGCCTTGTTTAAGGTCAGTGGCAGCTTGCTAGTGCTGAGGCTTGAACTCTGATCCTCCAATCAACAAGCCAGAACCGTACCCGTTGGAGCCAGCGCTGTCTCTCTAGTTGTGTAGTAGAAGCGCTTAAAGGTCCTTTTAAAGCAAGCAGCTTCTAAATAACGGATCTCTTTTGTGGTTTGGTTTGGAGACCAAATGCTACATCACAAATGCTACATGAGGCATGTGGTACAGCCAGTTCCTGTTCATCTTAAAGGTGTTCAGTGGGGTTAAGTCATGGCTCTGTGCAGGACACTCGAGTTCTTCCACTTCCAGTGAAGGGAAATTGTAAAGCTACAGCACAAACGGTCATTCTAGACTATAGATATGTTTGCTTCCAACTTTGTGCCAACAGTTTTTTTTGGAATAACCACATATGGGTGTGATGGTCAGGTGTTATCTACAGGCTTTTGACCATATAACATGCATTTAACAGGCTGATATATCAGTATATTCAAAGTATATCATTATGTTGATAGAGCAAATACTTGTGAATATAAATATATACAAGTATAAGTAAAGTAAACAATATAAGTAAATAAGTTTTACTTTGTTTAATGTTGATGCTAATAGTAGCAGTGCTGATGTGAAATCATGTGCTGAACTGAGTCAAGGAGATGTTCTGTACTTCTGAGTAGGAATTCTATATTGGTGGAGGTGTCTCTGGATAACCAGTAGTTCAGAAACTACACTGACCCGTTAGTTCCTCAATGCTGTTATAGAAAGGACATTATCAACATTTACATTATTTACTGTCCAGTGTCCCCCAAATGAGGATGAGGTTCCCTTCTGAGCCTGCTTCCTCACAAGGTTTCTTCCTCATATCATCTCAGGGAGTTTTTCTTTGCCACCGTCGCCTCAGGCTTCCTCAGTAGGGATAAATTGTAACGTAACTTTTAAACTTTATATTTTTTCTATGTTTCTAAGCTTCTGTAAATCTGCTTTGAGACAATGTCCATTGTTAAAAGCGCTATGCAAATAACTTGAATTGAGCCGAGTATAGTTTATACCTGCTTCATGGTTTCAATGCCTTCACTTGTGAGAATATTTAGTAAGAATGCTTGGAAGCTAAATCCAGCATGTGTTGTGGTTAAAACTAGAAATTTTTTAACTAAAAGGCATTAGCTCTTCATATGGTTTTGTTTTTGTCTTCGAACAAGGAGGTTTTAGACTTAGTAATTATTACCTTGGACCAGATGACCCAGGGTTTCAAGTTTTTTAAACTGCGGTAAAAATCTAAATCGGGCATGAGAAGCTTCTCAGTCTCTAAAACCGATTCTTGAAACTTTGTGTATTAATGAGAACAGAACATGTCTTTGGACTGTCTCATTAAACAAAGTACCTTGTGTCAGTGTTCATTTATTCAGATCTCTTTTTATGGAATTCATTTCATTCCTACGTTCATGAGGACGTTTTGTTCCCATTTGCAGTTGATTGGTTCCCTCACATCACAGTTACTGATCAAAAGCCAAACCGCCTTTTAACCTCCAGCAAAGGTAAATGAACAAACCTTTGACTTTCATCCATTTAGCTGATAGAATGATCAGTGTTCACATCAGAGCCCTGTGCTATCAGAGTCCTCGATCAGTGCAGAGGCAAGCTTGGACCTGTAGTCTTTATCTGATTGTCCCAAGAGCTTTGGCCATTGAGAGCAGCCCGATTGGCTCCATAGTGACGCACACCAGAGGGACCAGAGGAATTAGCAGGAAAGATGGTTGAGACAGAATCTTTGAGACAGGAAGCAGTGGCTACTCTCATTCTGTCCGGTTCAGCACTCCTTCCTCTCCTTTAGTTTTTTAATAAACACACATCTCAGTGAACCAACACATATTACTGTAATTAGTGCTTTAAATACAGTGAATTTAACTTGGTATTAGTTGATGTAAGAGCATATGTATAAAATTTGGATATATTTTGAATGCAAAGCTGTTTTTTGGGCCAGTGGTGGTTGAAGTGGTTAAGGCTCTGGGTTGTTGATTGAAAGATCAGGGTTCAAGCCCCAGCACCACCAAGCTCCACTGTTGGGCATATGAGCAAGGCCCTTAACCCTCCCTGTTCCAGAGGTGCTCTATCATAGCTGCCCTTGTGCTCTGACCCCAACTTCCTCAGCTGAGATATGCAAAGAAAAGTATTCCATTGTGCTGTAATGTATGATAATAAAGACTTCTTGCCCTCAGTTCTTCTTCTTCTTCTTCTTCTTCTTCTTCTTTTTAAAAAGTATACACTTTATTTCAAGTAATAACCTAGCATTTTATTCTACAATTAAGCTTCAATCCATTACCTTTGAGGTTTATCTTCTATAACAGTAAGGAGTTTGTCTGCAAAGACTACAAAAAGCTTAGCATTTGCAACAACAGCCAGGATGCTGCATTTTCACAGATGCACAAACCAGATAAAGCAAACTGAATATGGAATATGAATGTTAATTTGGAGACATAGGATATATCTGCTAGGTTGTGAGATTTGAGATTTTTTGAGTATTACAAGCAAATTTTGAGATGGAATAATAAAAGGGTTAGTTGCAGTTAAAATGTTAACGTAGATTTAGCATCACATGCTAAGATAAGTCAGGCCATGCCAGCTAACATCACACACATTCAGAAATCAGACACAAAGTCATTTATACTTTCCGCGTGTTTGGAGAACCAAAAAGACTGAAACAAGAAACCAAATTAAAATAAATTGGTCTCTGGTTCAGGAAACTACATTGACCTAATAGTCAATCAAGAGCTCTTGGTTGCTGTTGTAGAAAGGACATTATTTACATTTACAATATTTACTGTCCAGTGTCCCACAAATGAGGATGAGGTTCCCTTCTGAGCCTGGTTCCTCTCAAGGTTTCTTCCTCATCATCTAAGGGAGTTTTTCCTGTGCCAACATCACCTCATGCTTGCTCATTAGGAATAAATGTTAGGGATAAATAGTGACTTAAATTTAAACTTTATAATTTTGTCTAGGTTTCTATATTTCTATAAAGCTGCTTTAAGACATGTCCATTGTTAAAGATACAAATAAATTGAATTGTATTGAATATAGTTTATACCTGTTTCACGGTTTCAGTGGTTGTGAGAATATGTGAAGTAAAACTGCCCTTCAAATTGAAGTTAAAAATAATATAAAAATGTCATTTCAATTATAGTAATAGTTAGGAATGTAATAAGTTTGTAAGTCTAGTCTTATTCTAGAAATGCTGAGCACAATTTTGGTATGAAACCTGGTATCTTTTCGGAGTTTTGGAGAACACTACTTGAACACTGCATTGATGAATAAATCGGAACCAAAAATTTGCTAGCGTTCACCGTGTCCGTGACCATTTTCAGCACAGGGTTGAACATGAATCATTTTTACTTCACTGTATGATCCTTGAGTCACTTCACTGGAGATTAAAGTATAAAGTTACTTTCCTCAAGTACAGCTACTCTGTGCAAAGTGCAAGGTATCGACTCGCACCGTTCCTGAACCTTTAGCAAGTGTAATTAGTTATAGATTAGCACGTAAAGGTGCTTGTAATTTTTCTTTGGGTGGAAGTTATTGACTGGTGCAGGGCTATAGTGGCAGTGTCTATAGTGGCGCTTTGTCTGTTGATGCGTTGGCTTGCAGTGCTGGAATTGTGAGCGGTATGTTTCGAGATGCTCTTTAAAATTCCAATCTTCTCAAACACTCCCATGTGTTTCCACCTCCTGGTTATTTTGTTTGCAGCCACCCATCATATCTCACTTCCAAAAATATAAGCAAAGTTATTTAAATAGCAGCCACTCTGAGCAGGCTGAATCAGCCCCCACAATTTTTTGGTCCTACACAATCCCCAATGCTTTCAGTTTGTGTGTGTGTGTGAGAATGGGTGTGTGCATGTGGGAGAGTGTGTGAGAGAGAGAGTGTGTGTGTGTGTGTGTGTGTGTGTGTGAGAGAGAGTGTGAACTCTAAAGGATTTTCAGCTCTGTAGTCTTGGATGACCTTGAAGGACTTTAGCTTCCAAATCCTAATGAGTAGCTGTCCGATTGTACGTGTGTGTGTATGTGTGTCTGACTGTCTGATTGTGTGTGTGTAAAGTGTATCACATGGTCCTCAAAGTCCACTCTTTTTTTCCTGATGTAGACTTTGAACAAAAGGACTGTTGTTCTCTTGCCAGCACATTCTAGTCTTCTAAAATGATTAAGTAGCACAAAACATTACCTTACTCCCCTCTTCCCATCTTCACCTTCCTTCTCGTGTTGTTTCTCCTACAGCACAATGCCGTCTTTGAGCAACATTCTTCCTTTTCACTCTGCCCACATTAACGTTCACAATGACATTCTCTCACAGGAGTTGCACACTTGGGCTAAATGGAAATACTAGACACAGTAGGTTTGGAACTGGTGTTTACACAAAAAAAACCCTTTGATTTCCAGGCTGTTTTACAGAAAGCTGTGTGTCGGCCTCAGTCCCGCCCTCTGTAGTCTGTTCTGCCCAAACGCTGGTACAGAAATTAATCCTATAGCAGGCCGGCTTTTCCCTCCTTTCCTAATCGCATCATTGTTTCTTCTAATCCATCTACTGGCTATACAGAGACCCGTGCAGCCGCTGTAGTGCTGGTGGGTCTACACTAGAACCTGTTCTAATGAAATTCTAATGATATGTACACCGTCTTGTATTGTATATGTCGATATCGTAGCGTCTGGTCTTGGCGCCACGGTTTAGCCAGGGTCATCTTCGGCCCTCCTTTCAGTCTTACTGAATACTAGACACGGCTGTTTACATACAAACAGCCAGATTTAAACAAACCAACAAGGAAAATGTCTTTGCTAGAGAAGTGTGTGTGTTTGGGGAATTGGTGGGTTAGAACATGCCTTTGTATTACTCTTTAACATAAAAAATGCAATAGAAAAGGCAAAGAGAAATCACAGAAATCAACCAAGCATGAAGAACACAAAGCCAGTGAAGCACCGCTATTGGTAATGTATTTCTCCTGTGAGCTGTGAGCATCATGTTTATTGCCTCATTTAATCCCAACACACACCTCCGAATTGTTCACTACAATAATATTGCTCCTTTCTTCAAAATACAGCTAGATGCGTCGTGGTTTTTTCTCACCGGCTTTATGTGGACTGCGACACCTGAATAGTGGTTTTAGGATTGAAAAAGCCTTAGACTGGGTATTAAGTACACATACACATGCCTAGTTTAAAACAGGAGGCATTAGTGAGCTGTAAGTAGCGTCTTTACGCTTGTGTTTCTTTGGATGAACTCTCCAGAGCGCGTCATATTTCTGCAACACTCCAGCACCCTCCTCCATTTGTGTCGAGTGCGTATCATGAATTATGAATATTACGGTTTGCTGCCTACACTTAGGCTCAATTCCGTTCAATCAGCACTCGGGCACAACATCGAGAACGGTATCTCAGGTGGAAACAACCTCCAAAGAGGTTCCAAGCAAGCCGATCAAAGCGAGAGTACATTTCAGTGTTGGATCCACAGAGCTGGGTTTGCTGCCAGGACTTTCTGCATCTCTGGGATTTTTGTGATGGCAAATTGAGTGCCGGAGGACAGACTACGACTTCTGCAAACAAAACCCAGTGTATTCTGGATCTGGGTCAGTGAACACAATCAGGGACTGTCTTATGTTTGGAGTGTGCTGTGTTCATCCCTTCCAGATGATTAAGGAAGGAAAGGGGAACATTCTGTCACTCTGCATGATTGTGTTGATAAGGCGGGTGGGTAGAGTGCAGCGAGCATGAGTAAACAGCGATGTTCATCCGGCTCGTCCCAGTTTTCCTCACTGTTACGCAATTCGGCTTTATCAGACGGATGGGTGTGCTCTGAGTAACGCTGAACACTCCTCCGAATTTCCATTCCACTCACCTGTGAATCATTTGGGAATGTGTGGACATGTAACGGCCACACATATTGATCATTTTCACGGAAGTTAGGAAGGGCCAGATTCAACAGTCCATATGTTCATTAGCAACATAACTCTACAAATAAAATTTCAGTAGAAATACACCTGAAGTCTAAATGTTCTAATGTTGTTTAAAAAATTTCCAGATACCATCAGAAGAAGGACCGGGCTTACTGGCCGAGCCACAAGTAGCCATGTTTTGTGAGAAGCTCAACATGCACATGAACATCCAGAGTGGCAAGTGGGAGCCTGACCCTTCAGGCACCAAAAGCTGCGTCAACACCAAAGAGGGCATCCTTCAGTACTGCCAAGAGGTAAGAGCCGAAGCATACAGACCGATATTTGAGAGAGACATAAACCATAGGTAAAGGGACTAAAACAAAAGCCACTTGACTGTACCATATCAGCTGTCATATCATGGTTTGTGATCACACTCCAGTGTCCCCTAGATGAGGATGGATCCAGTCTGGGTCTGCTTCCTCTAAAGGTTTCTTCCTCACATCGTCTCAGGGAGTTTTTCCTCACCACCGTCACCTCTGGTTTACTCATTAGGGAAAAATATCAATTTTATTTAAAGGTTTTCATTTTAAATATATATATTTCTCTAAAGCTATGTTCAGGCAATGTTCATTGTTAAAAGCACTATACAAAGAAAAATGACTTAATAAATGCATATATTGAATTTTAAAAATGACATTGTGGAAATGGGTGGAGATGTAAAAGCCTAGGGAAAGAAAAGGATATAAAGACGGGTGTGGATGTGGTTCAGTAATGGGTGACGCACCTGAGTGAACTCATACAGGATTGATAAATAGCTGATGAGTCAGGAATGTTGGATTAAAGGAAACTAAATACCCAGAGCATGTGGCATAAAGGGCTATGATTTTATGTAAGATGTGTTATTGTCAAACACATTAGATGGAGTAGAGTGATTATATTAGTGTTGTGTTACTGCATGTTTACTCTAAAGTGAACTGTGTGTGACTTTTCTGGCATTCTTGAATCTGAAGGTTTTTTGCTCTCTCAGGTCTACCCAGATCTGCAGATCACAAACGTAGTGGAAGCCAATCAGCCTGTCAGCATCCAGAACTGGTGCAAGAAGGGTCGGAAGCAGTGCCGCAGTCATGTGCACGTCGTAGTGCCTTACCGCTGCCTCGGTGTGTACTCGTGTGTGTGTGTGTGTGTGTGTGTTCTTGTGTACATGTGATTGCATTTCTTTTGCCTTTTAATAAAACGAACTTACAATTATATCTAAACTTATTATTTTTAAAACTATGTTTAAAAGGAGCTTTGAAAAACAACAGTAAACAGTGATCTATTTATTACATTTGTGCTTTGTACTCTAAACTTGTGCAAAGGCCTTCCCTCTAAAAAGAGAACAAACCACATAAAGAGATTTGTTTGTCTGTTTCTGTAGTTATTTTTAATGCTAGTCAGTTTATGAGGTAGTTAATAAGCCTTCAGTGTTTCACTTGCATGGTTGTTAAATCGAAAGCTTTGCATCTGAGAGACATGGTACCACTACACAGTCTACAGAGGGTGAATGTGTGCCTGCGTACATGTTTGTGTTAATTGTTTGTCTTTGTGTCTCCATGTGCAGTGGGTGAATTTGTGAGTGACGCTTTGCTGGTTCCTGATAAGTGCAAGTTCCTGCACCAGGAGAGGATGGACATGTGTGAGACTCACCTGCACTGGCACACAGTGGCCAAAGAGGTGAGAGAACTCAACATGCATATAGACACACAAGACTGTCTGGGTCATCTGAGCTAGATACAGTACAACCCACACACTGAGCTTAGCACAGCAAGTGTACAGAAGGTCTGGAAGTCGGAGTTTAAAAGGCATAGTTTTATTTAAATTTTCTCAAAGTTTCTCAGACTAAACAATTTTTTTTTTTTTAAATTTCTTGGCAAGAAGTTGGTCCAGTGGCAGGATCCCATGCTCTCATTGGTGTGTCCTGGGTACGATTCCTGGGCAGGAAATTAACCCTGCCACTGAGGGGTTAACTCTCAGTCCTGGTCTCAAGCCCAGATAAAATGGCATGGTTGTGTCTAGAAGGCGTAAAACCTGTGATAAACTCAAATATGCAAATCAGTTGATCCGCTGTGGTGACCCTGAACAGGGAGAAGCTGAAAGAACAACAACAACTTGTCAATACATTGAAAATGTAATGTAAGCAGATTCAGTATCTCCAATTATACACTGCAAACAAGCTGCATGTCACGGTTTATGTTGAATATTCATCAGTGTAATTTGTTTAATATATACACTGTAACGAGTACAGAATGTTGTGTACACTATTTCAGAAATATCCATAGAGTCTTGATCAAGTCAATTTAGTGTTAATGTCACTGTAACATTATTCTAGCATTTAATAGCTTCAGCTCAGTCTCAGTTTTCAGAAACCCAGAACTGCTTACACAAAGAGTGAAGTATAAACTTCTAGAAAACAGACCTGACTTAAAGATAGTGCTGTGACTTTTTAACCGATATCGAACATACATGACAAACAAACAAATGTATGTGAAAGGTTCATATTCAAGCTATAATTTGCCCATACGAATATTAATGTGCATTCTAAGTGCATTAGACACAATTTAATTGTGTTGTTTAGCATCTGATCCAGCAGGGGGCGCCCTTTTGAACGTCCTCTTGACCAATCAGTACATTAAGCTACTGATATGAAAATGGAAGCTATCAGCAAGCAGGGGAACTGCCTTGAGCAGACAATTACAAGCCAAAATCATCTAAATAGCAGCGTGTGGAAGTATTTGGGGTTTTTCACCATAGACTGCAAAGTTACTGTCAAAGATAAGGCTGTTTGTCGACTTAAAGCCTAACTTAAAGAACTGGTCGTGAAATCACCGAAGCAGACCGGGGACTCGGAAGTAGTGTTCAGCAGGGATGTTTTATTGGAGATCATAACACATTGCGGTGGTACTGTAGTCATTGAGTCCAGTGAAAAGGAACATGCATTGCCATTTTAAAGGCCTTGAGTGGTCAGGCCTTAAAGGTGTGGCGATACAAAAGCCTAGAGGTGATGCTCTTAAACAAAGCACTGAATGGGAGAAAGATCCCCAGAGTTGGCCCCCCAGCTGTCAGCTAGTTCACACTTCCTGATCACCATCTGATTTGATCCCCATTTGGTGTTGAAGCTGGGATATGTAAATGATTATTCAAAGAGAAATGTATGTTACAGATTCTAGAGTGATCTCAAAGTATGTTTTCCTACAGAAGCCAGATGGTTTTTAATCCTTGCTAGCTCACAATTTGTTAAATGTTAAATTATAAAATGGCACTGCCACTGTGTTACTGCCGTCTTCTCGGCTAGATTGTAATGCTGCTCAAACCTTTATAGCTTCTGATGTTTGTTGATGCCAAGAAAGTACGATGCAAACAAACTAATAACGTCTGTGGATGGTTTATAAAGTGTCACAGACATTTGATGAATGTGCGTGTGACTGGTTTCAAAGATGGTGAAAATATGAGTTTGGTTCAAATTTGGGTTTTTCTGCCTATAACATTCTTTCATTCACTTTAAGAAGCCATAAATATATTTAACCAGACTTTGTGTGTGTGTGTGCTTTTTTATATCTTGCCTTGGCAGATTCCCTGCATCATATTGTGTAAGAAACCAGTCTAATAAATGCAGTGGTAAAAACAGTCGGTCTGTTTAAGTATGCTAATTCTAATACATGAGAATAAAAACGTTGCGTGGACTCAGTCGTCAGTGTCCTAGTTCAGCTGGATATCTGCACATGTCCTGTTGAAATGGACATAAGCCTCATCTGTCCAGTTTACAAACATGTCTGTGGTGCTTCTCAGTCAGAAGATAAATTTAAACATACATTTGAAAGTAATAAGACTTGAGATGCATCCAAAAGAAATTATTGTATTGTATTGTACTACTGTATTTTAGTTATATTTTTTTATTCATTCATCTTTCTGGAGAGTCGCCTGCGATGTGAACTCTATCCCACTAACGCTGAGCATCATCAGCAGAATTCGCTCCAGACCATCACAATTCCTCAATATACATAAATAGAAATGATGGAAACCTGTGTGGAGTTTCGCTCAGGCTGCCTCACTTATTACTCTGTCAACAAAGAATTTCAGCTTCTTGTTTCCTCTATGAACACTGACACAGATTAGCACTCGCTGACACACATCTCTTGTTCTAAATAGATTTCTAGTGAATAACCATTATCGAGCATCTCTAATAAAGAATATCAGCCAATTACACTTATTAGATCAGTGCCACAGATAATCAGTGATCATTCTCATAACCTGTCTAGAGAAAATCCAAGCTTATTGCTGCTGCAGCCCTGCGTTCGCACTGCCCATAGTAAACATTTGAACGGATTTGAATTATCTCTAAGCGAATTAAATGGTATTGAATCTGTCATGCCCAATATTCTCCATCATTTTTCATCCTCTCTCCAGTCTTGCGGCGATCACGGCATGAACCTCCACAATTACGGGATGTTGTTACCGTGTGCCATCGACCGTTTCCGTGGTGTGGAGTTTGTGTGCTGCCCGGTGGAGACGGAGCGGGAGAAGGATGACGCAGAAGCAGAGGAGGACGATTCGGACGTCTGGTGGGGAGGAGCCGAGACGGACTATTCTGATAACAGGTGCTGCGACACACTCAACACACACACACACTTACTGCAAGTTTTAAAAAGCATTTTTCTGTGTGAACTAGTAAAATTTTCCTACAGTAGAACAGTTCATTGTTTTTTGTCATTTTGGAGACATTTTGAGTGTATGGCATTTTCTCAACAGACCCTTTGCTCACACTGTGATTAAAAATGTATTGTCTCACAAAAATCACATCATCTGATTTATGCTGATCTGTTTCTCTTTTCTATATTATGATGCACAAATGGAGCATCAGCACATTGAGAAACTTTTCTTTCCCAATTCAAATATTTCACTTTTCTCTCTAACATAAAATTAATATATGTGTATACTGTCTGTTCAATACCTGTAGCATGACTCGGGAGGCGGAGCTTGCAGAGCAGGTGGAGGCGGAGCCTGCTGTGGCTGAGGATGATGAAGTTATTGACGATGAAGAGGAGACTCTAGATAATGACCAGGATGGTGATGGAGAAGTGGAGGAGGAAGATGATGAGGAGGAGGAGGAGGAGGAAGATGACGAGATGATTGACCAAAGCATCGACAACGAGCAGACCACTAGCGTTGCCATGACTACCACTACAACCACCACAACCGAGTCAGTGGAAGAAGTGGTCCGAGGTAAGAAATACTGTGTGTGAGAGAGAGTGAGTGTGTGTCAGAATGTCTGCATATACTTATGGAAATGGATAAGAACGTGTTCTCCTGTGAAACATTGATAGCACTGGTTGTGTGTGTGCTCTCTCAGAAGTGTGTTGGGCGAACGCAGAGACTGGGCCGTGCAGGGCCATGTTGCCCCGCTGGTATTTTGTGAAAGAAGAGGGTCGCTGCGCTCCCTTCATCTATGGGGGCTGCGGAGGAAACCGCAATAACTTTGAGTCAGAGGAATACTGCCTGTCTGTCTGCGGTGGTGTGTGTAAGTCAGAGTGTTTATGGTCACACAGGATCTCTCTGTAAACGCACTGTCCGCTATGCTAATCTTCCTCACGCTGCTCCTTCGCACACTTCTGCTCACTTTTTGTGTGTCTTCTTTCTGATATTTACTGTTTCTGTCCTGTGGAGTTTGAATTGCTCCTTACACACACACACTGAGTCGGCATCCACGCACCATATGTCACCCGCCTTGTCCTTCTTGCTTTCTCACACTCGTGCAGTAGCGGCCTCCTACCGCGTGCGCCCAAGGGATCCGAGATGACACACTAGCACTTCGATCACGGTATATTTCACACTCATTCTGTCACAGCTTGTGTAATCGATGACAAAGATGCTTGGCCCGTTCTCTGTCTAACACGGGCCGTAGCTCGCTCGTTTGTGTGTGTTTGCATGTTTGGCTTCTGACCAGTTACTCATCGCCCATCTGAGGTTTAAAATCACAGAAGCTGTTATTTAGAATGGATCAGGAGAAGGTGAGCCTTAAACTATATGCTTTACACCACAGGGTTTAATCTCCAAGTCCTGTTTGGAAAAGGCTTCTGAAAATCTACTGGGATCAGTGCATAGACATGATTTCATGATTTCTGTATTTAAATTATATTTAATGTCTGATTTATTTATTGCTTTATTTTAACGCATGATGTAAACCTTGGCCCATCAGGCTGAAAGTACAAATTTTATTTCTGGTTGCATTTTCATAATATCTGCAGTTCGAAGAACAAAAATTCAATTTCAAGTTGTGTGCTTTGAGACTCCTAATATAACTGTGACTTGATGTCAAGAAAAAGATCTTACTTTTTTTATACTTAATATTTTTAGTATTAAATAAACCACAAACAAAATATGCACTCTAGCAGTGTGATATTACATATACTGCTGTTTTCAGTCCAGTTTTTTCTGTGACTGACTGGAACATAATTTTATTCTTCATATAGTGCACTGTGTAGGTATTTCAGTGCCATTATGTTCTACCCTACAGACAGGTGACAAATTCAGGGTGCAGTAAGGTTTTGGGCCACCAGAATAGCTCCAGTGATGCATGGCATCGATTCTACAGCTCTCTGGAACTGAACTATAGGGTTGAACACTGTTCTTCTAAAAGATTTTTCCGGTGGTGGTGATGAAGAGCACTGTCTTAACACATTGATCCAAAATCTTCTGTAAGATTCCAACTGGTTTGAGATTTTGTGACCATAGCGTACAAGTTACATCATTTTCATCCTCATCAAATAATGCAGTGAGCTCTGCTCTCTGTGGAAGGGGGCGGAGTCATTCTAGAGGAGACCACTCCCATCAGCAGAGAAATGATTCAGCATAGGATAAAGGTAATCAGTCAGAAGAACGTCGTATTGTTTTGCAGCAACTTGTACCTCTAAGGAGACAAATGAAACCAGATCATGCTGGAAAAATAAATGAATAGCTGCAAGTCACAGGTTTTGCTGTTAATTTGTCACACATCAGCATACAGTGCTGCTGCTGCTGTTCACTCACTCTTATGCAGGGTAAAGTTCTAAACTCAATTATTTTCAATGATGTCATGGAAAATCCAGTGAAATATATGTGCATGGCACTAGAAGTACTTATTAGATTATGTGTTATGCCGTGACAATTACTTTTTAAGTGGAACTTTAGTATAATACACTCACTGAGAACTTTATTAGGAACACTAATACTAGGGTAGATTCAGTCATGGTCTGGATTCAAGAAAATATTAGAAACAGTCCTTTGAGACTCTGGTCCATGTTGTCCTGATTGCATCATGTACTCTTTCATGCTGCATCTCCCATTCTACTACATCTCAGAGGTGGGACATTGAATATTTCAGCGAGTCTGTGCTTACTGCAGCATCAGCTTTCTGACGAACCCGACCTGATCTGCTGCTGCTGAAGCTCATCTGTCTCAAGGTTTAATGTATTGTGGATTGTGAGGTGCTTTTCTGTGCACCACAGTTGTACAATCTGGTTATCTGAGCTACTGTAGGCTTCCTGTCAGCTCAAATCTATCTTGCTTTTCTCTCTTGAGCTCTCTCATCAACAAGGCGTTTCCGTCTGTGTCATGTGTGAAAATCCCAGGAGATCAGCAGTCATAGAAAAACTCAGACTCCTTCTACCCTTCTGGCACCACCAACAACAAACAAAGCTGCTTCCTGTATCTGCAAGATTTTATGCATCGCACTGCTGCATTCTTCTGGCACCAACAACAACAAACAAAGCTGCTTCCTGTATCTGCAATATTTTATGCACCACACTGCTGCCACACGATTTGCTGATTAGATAATTGCATGAATGTGTAGGTGTGCAGGTGTTCCTAATAAAGTGCTCAATGAGTGTTTACACACTTTGATCTTTGAAAGGTGGAAGGTCGCGTATGTTCTTGTAAAAAATCACTTTTGTGCTCAAGCAAACCTTGTCCATTTACCAGGTCAGAGGCACGTTTTCCAAAATGTTCAGTTTAATTACATTTTATTTGTATAGCGCTTTTAACAATGGACATTGTCTTTGCAGAAATATAAAAATTCAGAATAAAAGGTTCAGATTAAATTTATATTTATTCCCAATGAGCTAACCAGAGGCAGTAGAGGTGAGGAAAAACTCCCTGAGACAATATGAGGATGAAACCCGGAGAGGATCCAGACTCAAAAGGGAACCTCATCCTCATCTAAGGGGACACCAGAGAGTGTGATTATAAATAAAAATCTGTGAGGCTGAAATATCCATGATTAGCTCCTCAACCATATAATCTAGGACAAAATAATTTAAAGAGGAAAAACAAATTTTATAATCTTCTCATACAGTTAAATGCAAATGCTTTGCTTACCTTTACTGTGAAATGATTGTCACCATTTGATTTGAAGTTACGGTTACTTGATGTTTGTTTATTTTGTTTTATATCCCTTTCGTTTTAGGAGAGCGGTTACTGATTTCTGTTTTAATTGATGCGTGACGGCTCACAGCGAACTGCTTGATACTTTGATTTGGTTGGAATTTTTCAGGCCATAATTAGTTGTAATAAAGGATAAACATACTGCCTGCAATTCATTATTTTATATCATTGGACATTTACATGAATTAACAGGCTCCAGTGCTGATTAAAGTGACTTTTGGAAATTGCTTACTCGGGGGCTGTTTTCAGACTAACTTTCCTGTTTCCTCTTTCTAACCCGTCTCTTTCGATGTCTAACATGATTACAGCTGGACGTGTGATGTCTTGTTGCTGTCGGCAACAAGCTCTCTGCTAACACATTCTTAGCTAATCAACTTGTTCATTTCTTTGCCATCTCTACATATCTTTCACTTCTCTCTCTCTCTCTCTCTCTGTCTGTCCGTCCGTAGTGCCCACCACTTCTCCAAGCTCGCCAGACGCAGTAGATCGCTACCTGGAGACGCCAGCAGACGAGAATGAGCACGCACACTTTCAGAAGGCCAAGGAAAGTCTTGAGGCCAAACATCGTGAGAGAATGTCTCAGGTGAGAAGAAGACAGCAGTGATCTTTATGCTCCAGACTTCACTGCCATTTTATTTCATTCAAGATGATTTAATTTGTTCAGGTATAAAGTATTTACTGCTGAGAAGAAGCTTTATTACTGAGCGCTAGCCTGCAGCAAAGATGCCTAGATCCAAGATTCATGATTAATGCATTGGGAATTGGATTTGTAAGTACAGACGTGTGCCAGTGAGCTTGGCGTGTGTGTGTGTGTATAGTAAAGCTAAAAACTGGCTTTACATGCGATTTGTATTTACACCTGCACATATTCCACGTGAAAAATGCCATAAAAATATGATGTGGAATGAAATATCTTACAAAAGGACCGTGTTTTGTTATCATTTTCTCATTTATCAACTGTACGCAAAACATTTACATTCATGCTTTAGGGTAAAAAAGGGAGAGAGAGAGAGTGAGTCAGAGACGGACAAGTGGAGATGGTGAGAAAGAAACAAGGAAACAGAGAGAAAGATGGAGGTGGAGAAGGAGGGTAGGCATGCTAAGTGATAGCAGACATACAGAAAGACAGACAGGTAGGTGATGATAGATGGACGGCCTTGCATCTATCTGAGGTTCTGTTTAACACGTAGCTGAAGGTTTGCGGGGTTTTATGTAGTGATCATTATAGAAATTTTTGATGAGCTGATTTTTATTATCAGTCCAAACAAGGGGCAAGGTCAGAGCAAGGTCAAATAATAGAGACAATTTACAGATAAATAACAAGACTGACTAGACCACTTGACTATGAAGGGGTCCATGTTATGGGTTCTTCCCGTTTTCTCAAAGTTTATACACTTAATCTCAATCAGAAATGATTTTATTAGTACGTTGTCACACACACATGGGGTTTTCTCTAAGCAGTCGTCGAGCAGCAGACTAAAGTTAAAGGGAAAAGTGCAAAGTGTTGAAGATGAATAAGTTGGGATGGAAGGGCAGAGTGTTGCCGTCTCACAGCTCCAGGGCTTGTCTTTGTGGACATGTCTCTTCTTCACACCACCAAAAGCATGCCTGTGGGTGGAGTAGTGACTCTGGGGCTGAATGAGTGTGCAGAAACGTAGGGGAGCAGAGTGAGGTGCCGTCGCATGCCCCATTAAGTCGTCTTTTCTGTGCAGCTGTCTGGATACGCTGTAGGGGAAAATGCTGAAAAACCAAATACAGACACTAACACTGACATTGTTGTGCAGGTGATGAGGGAGTGGGAGGAGGCCGAGCGTCAGTCTAAGAGTCTGCCACGTGCTGACAAGAAGGCAGTCATCCAGGTGAGTTCCTCCCAGCTGAGGTTTTATCAAATGGAAATTTCCACTAGAGGCAGCGAGAATGGTGTGGAAAGGAAAGGTTGCCTCTGGTGTATTGTTCAAATTAGGATCAGTTTTTTTTTCTCTTGTATCTAACCTTATATTTCCTGTCACATGCTTTCCTCCCACTCTTCTCCTCTCCTTGTCCTGCTCCTTTATTCTTCCTGCTCTTCTCACTTTCTTCTAAGCAGCACTTCCAGGAGAAGGTGGAGGCTTTGGAGAAGGAGGCAGCCAGCGAGAGGCAGCAGCTAGTGGAAACTCATATGGCTCGTGTGGAGGCTCTTCTTAACGACCGCCGACGTCTTGCACTCGAGAGTTTTCTGAGTGCCCTGCAGGCAGACCAGCCACGGGTACACACACACTCTTCCACTGACACACCCTGTGTGTTTGAACATGTCTCACATTTCACCTTGGCAACATTTACCATGTGCCTCTTGGTCTGTAGTGTGCCTAAGGACTAAACAAATGTGAACTAAATAATTCACAAACAAGCAGATTACATGCACCAAATTAAATGCACACACTTTCACCTACTTCCAGCTCCCAGTAATAACCCTCTCACCATCTGTGCCCTCCATATGACACTGTTCTTTTCTCCCTCCATCCATTTACTGTCTTTCTGCTCCAGTGCTTTTCTGACACCTCTCTTCCTTTATACTCATTCGTTCCTTCTCCTCCTCCTCTTTCTGTCTCCCTTAAGCCTTGCTCTCACAATTTTCATTTTTCATTTTCTGACCTGTTGTAGTTCAGTTTTGACACAGAAGCATCGAGCGGAGCAAAATTTACTTCGATTAATCTCGTCCTCTTCCATCTGGCGCCTGGTATTCAGATAGTGATAATAGCACACGTAGCATGCTGAGATGGAGCGGAGTTACTGCTACGGAAACAAAACAAACATTCATACAAGCAAGAAGTGTTTTAATCTGAGTGATCAATACTGCATGTGCTGGGATTCTAATAAAACTCGGAACAAAGCAGGGCATCAGTTTGAGTTGGTCAAGTGCAGCCTTTACATGTGGGGCAATAAATGTTTCTGTGACCAAGTGTCCATGCTTACTCATGTAAGTACCCCTGAATGTTAAAAATAAAAGCTTCTCTTAGGTTAGTTTTATTTGATTTGGCTGCTGTGAATCTGCTAATAAATCACTGTTGTTAGGTCAGTGGTAGCTGAAAGGCTTTAGGTTGTTGATTGGAAGGCTGGGGTTCAAGCCCCTGCACCACCATGAACCCACTGTAATCAAGGGACACTATATAATTGCTGACACCATGCTCTGGCCCAACTTCCTAAGTTTGGAAGAAATGTATTTCACTGTGCTGTAATGTATATGTGACAAAATAAAGGCGGCTTCTTCTTCCAAAACTATGAATAATCAGCTGTGAGTCAAATCCCGCTCATGTTATCCTGTGATTAATTTTAGCTAGTTTGCTTCCGGTCATCTATCTGGCTAGCTATCTGGCATGGTAGGTGGACTTCAAGGACATTTTGAAATTGAATATTAACCCACTCATTCATATATAATGAAGGTAACATTCATAGACCTGAGATTAGTTTCCTGGGCATTAAAAAGCAGCTGAAGTCATTTATTGTTCTGCACGGATTATTTACAGGTTTTTTTTAAAAAGAGATGATCAAGGGCACAAAAAGCGATCCTAAATAATTCTGTGTCTAACAAATTCCTGTCAGAAGATCAAACATATCAACATGCAGCAACTTCACATTATCATATTAATCCATATTAATAGCAGTAACACTCGCCATATGGCTCGTCGTACACCTTTCAGCTCTCAGTTCTGGTCCCTGAGACTGCCGCAGGTTGACGAGCACTGGCTGGCCGTTGGGTTGACATTTTCCGTCAAGACGAATGACTTTTTGTTCTTTCTTTCTCTCTTTAGCCACGTCACGTGTTCAGTCTGTTGAAGAAGTACGTGCGTGCTGAGCAGAAGGACAGACAGCACACCCTGAAACACTTCGAACACGTGCGCGTTGTGGACCCCAAGAAAGCCGCTCAGATCCGACCTCAGGTACACAACCACACCTCATTCTCAGTGCCATGTTATGTAGAAGATTTATTTCCTAAAATTTTATCCAGGACTAAATGAAAATGCAAGGAAGAGTCGTAGTTACATTTCTCTCTCCTTGTGTCAAATGAGATTCCTGAATAAAGTTGTCTGTAATATTAGTAGGTACATGTGCACGTGCTCAGAAACCTGGTCTTACAATTTGATCTAAAGCATATTGGCACGTGTCTCCTCTGAGGATCATATAACAACCTGCTTGCTTAGCATTACACCACTGCGACAGAGAAAACTGAGACGGCAGACTGAGGAGAACGCAGAGCGATATCCAGCCATCCATCACAGTGTGGCTCGGGAGGGAGAAAGTCTTTGATGCTCCTTCAGTTCGACTGCTTTGCTGTGGTTGCAGTGATGTGAAAAACATCTCAAATGTCAATTCAGGGATTGCGGTTTGGGAAATAACTAAAGTTTGCTTACTTTGTTACTACAGTTTTATTGTTCTTACTGTGGTGCTGTGAAGTACTATAAATGTTCAACGGCATTTTTAACAGAGATGTTGACGTCTTTGTCAAGCATTTAAAAACAGAACATGTGTCTTCATTCTTCAGTCAGCTCGTGGGCAACTGTGAGACATGTGAGCGGTTCACCTTATGGTTAATAACAGACTGAGTCTGGCTTCATTTTCAAAGGTGAAATCTAATAACTGAAGGCGAAAAATTCCAACAAGGTTCATATGTGAATGGATTTATTCCTGCAAGAGGGACGTGTCTTTTGTGAGAGACAAATCCGCTTTGGGGGATAAAAGGATCAAAGTCAGGACCTCTGGCTTTTTGTTCTCAGGTGTTGACCCACTTGCGTGTGATTGAAGAGAGGATGAACCAGTCTCTGGCGCTTCTCTACAAAGTCCCAGGCGTGTTGGAGGATATCCAGGATCAAGTTGGTAAGTGTTTCTCCTTGTTTTTTTGGGTTTTTTTCCCCATCCCCATTTTGCACGCATGCTTTTTAACACTGTACTACAAGATACTTTCCTGTGTGATTATTTCTCTTTAACATTTACGCCCTTTTTGTACGCCCAGCATGCTCTAAAGTCTTGTAGTCCTCTTTTTTCTTTTACTAGCTTTTCTTTTTAAATTTTTTTTTTTATTTATTAATGAATTTTGTTTATAGTTGTATTTAATCTTGGGGTCCATCCACATTAAAGCTGCTTTAAAGTCTTACATTAAAGCAACTATGAAGTTACCAGTCTCTCATTTTTGTACCTCTTGAAATTAATTTAAAAAAGAAAAGATGTAGTCTGTCATGTTACTGAGAAACAGGAAATCTGAGAAAGAGTAAAGTCCTCGGTCATGGAAAACTTACTGACAGTTATAAAGAGCTGATGGTGGAAATGCCTTCTATAAATAATTCTTAAACATTTGCTTACAGGCAGCTTCACCAGGCAGCTTCAGTGATTATCCAGTATTACCTTCTTAAAGCCTTAGTATTATGTGGAACGTTTGTAATACAGGTTGGTGTGAGAGCTGTTACACAGCCGCAGCTGTTAAAGCGAAAACATTATCAGCATAGCTGTACTGTTTTGGAAAATTACTCAACACCTTCTAACCAATAAGATTTGAGAATTCGGCAGCACCGTAGTACAAATATTCCATCATCATGTGTGTGTTCATGTCCTCCACACGTCTTTTTTGCCCTCCTGTGTGTGTACGGTGTTTATTTGTGCCCTGTGCGTCATTTGACCATCTGTGACTCCCTGATTCAGTCACAGTCTATTTCTCTCTCTTTTACTCGCTCTGTTTGCTCATCACCACGTCTGTCTTTCCCGCTGCCTCCATTCTAGTGCAGTCACAAGCATCAGCACGTCTGTGATTTAAGCACGTTTTTAATTAGAGCAGCAGCCTCTGGTCTTCATTTTACTACTTCACCTCTACTCTTGTCCTCAATTTCATTCCTGCTTTTCTTTCCCTTTGGGTGTTTTCACTATGCTTTTAGTCCCTGGCTACTTTTTAAATCCACTTCTTTTCTTAAAATCCTGAAATTGATTCGATTCCTTTTACTTTGTTCATGCAGAATGACACATAAGACGCTTAAATATTGTTAACGTTCCAAATGACGACTCAGTAAGTTTTTGTGATTGAAGCTAATCTGAAATTTCTAAGTAATTCAAAATCCATTAAATGGAACAATCACTACATTTAACCATGTTCATGCTATTCATATTTTTTGGTGGGATCAATATTAATTTGGGCACAGAGTGAGTTTTTTTTAAAGCTGAATGAAAAGAAATACTTCTTCTTTTATTTTACTTTAATAAGGATATTTGAAATACATTTCACTGAGACGGTTATTTTAAGACTTGGCTCCGTTCACTCCAGCAAGATTCATCAAAAGGAACCATTTACACAGTGGTGTCTCGATCATAGGCTCAGGGCCTCCATATATATCAGCAAATGTTAATGTACTTAAAGTCCTTATACACAAAATTCTGTTAAAAATGCTAATTACCTTCTTTGCCTTGACCAGTGATTAAGAATGTATAACTGTTTGAGCCATTAATATGTTTACCATACTAGATATTGCACATCATATGGGAGAGTGCTCACTGCTAGAGCGTACGCTGGATGGCTAAGACTCTCAGCTCCTGAAATCCTAGAGCAAAATTCAAGTGTGCTAGGCACACGATGTAATTTTTTAAGGCTGTCATTATTTATATTCTTGTGCCTGACTAAAATCTGTGGTCAGGAGAATGTAGCCATGAAGACTACACACTGCTCCATCATGCCAGAAGGATTTTTTCCCCCTATATAAACCTAGTGTCATTTTCTTTTCCTCCTTCTCAGAACTGTTACAGCGTGAGCAGCAGGAGATGTCAGCACAGTTAGCATCACTGCAGAGCGACGTGAGAGTGAGCTACGGCAACGACGCCCTGATGCCCGACAGCACTGCCCCGCTTGATCTGCTGCCATCTGAGGACTCCGATCACCTGGGCTTCATTCACCCTGAGAGCTTCAACCAGCCCAACACTGAGAACCATGGTACACACAAACACACACTTACACTCCTGCAGTGTTCATAGATAATGTTATATTCAGAGTGCTAACTTACTGTAATATCAAGAGCAGAAATTTTACAGATTCTGTTTGACTAGCTGTGTTTTCATCTGACTTGTGGTGTACAGGGTAATTTCTAGATTTACACATTTTTAAAATGCACAATACCTACAGGGGTTGGACAATGAAACTAAAACACTGGTCAGTGTAGTGTTGGAGGATTAACAGTTGTTGCTCGTCTCACTGGTGCATCTCTGACCAGGACAGCAAGTCATCCAACAGGAGTATGTTGACGAAAGAGGAAGCTGTCTGAAAGGGATTGGTCCAGGTAGCAACCCAGACTGTATCCAAAAAACATAAAAACACAGCAGCCCAATTCACTGGACAATCAAATGAACACTTCAACTCTACTGTTTCTACTAGAACTGTTCATTGGAGGACCCACAGGGTCAATATTTATGGCTGGGCTGCTGTAGTCAAACCTTTGGTCACTTGTGCCAGTGCCAAACCTCAGTTTTAACGATGCCAGCAGCGGATATCTTGGGCTGTGAAAGGTGTCTAGTTCTCTGATGAGTCCACCTTCACTGCATTTCCCACATTTGAGCATGTTATGGTGTGGAGAAGCCTCAAAGAAACTCACCACCTGTACTGTTGCATGGGGGTGGATCAGTGAAGGTTTGAGCTGTAATATCATGGCGTTCCTTCAGCCAACTACTTGTGCTAGATGGGAGTGTCACTGCCAAGGTCTTCTGAACCGTTCTGGAGGAGCATGCACCCTGTGGTTCAAACATTGTACCCTGAAGGTGGTGGTGTGTATCAGGATGGTGATGATGCGCCAAGACACACAGCAAGTGGTTTGTTGAACCTGAAAGTGAAGATGAACATCTCTCATGACCTGCACAGTCACCACATCTGAATGTTATTGAGCCATTGGGGTGTTTTGGAGAAGCGAGTCAGGAAACTTTTTTGTAGTATTACAATTATCACATAACTGGACTCAGAATACCTCTGGCCACTGTGCAGGACGTGTATCTGTCATTGCCGAGATGAACTGATGCTGTATTGGCTGCAAAAGGTGGCCTTGCACCATACTAATAAATTATAATGGTGTAAAACCGGTTTCATTCAGCTTCATTGTCCAACCACGGTATATACACTCACTGCCCACTTTATTAGGAACATCTGCGTATTTGTGCAGTTATCTAACGAGCCAATAATCCTATTCCAAGGCTTTCTTAATGCTTACATCAGATGGGGAAATATGTGATCCACAGCCATATGATTGGCTGATTAGATAAGCGCATGAAGCGTCAGGTTTTCCTAAAAAAGTGTTAAAGTAGTAAAGTTTACCCTTCTGCTACTATGTTTCTTTGAGGATATTGAGATGCAGCTTTATGTAATCATACGAAGTTAAATTCATTTAAATTTATTCTTAAAAAAATACATTTATCTATTAGTCTGTCGAAAGGTATGACTTATTCACGACTCAATCAGAAGCTGTGATTCATCCAGATATGTGTATTTAGTAAGAGTGATACCTTCTAGAAACCATGATTCATGAGAAGTCCACTACACCACAGCTAACACACACACCTACCACTACAATGAACTCTTCTCTCTCTCTGCAGTTGAGCCCGTCGATGTCCGTCCCTTCCCTGACAGAGGGCTTCCTACTCGCCCAGGTCCGTTTATTAAACGTGATTTCATGCATCTCTAATACCAAACTGGTCAAAAGATTTACTTTTAAATTAATTAAAGCAGCAGTTTAATATGATTATTAGTGTCCACATAGTGTTTGTGAGGTAAATTGCATTTGAAATAAAAAAGTTAAATAGCCTATTAAAAAAAGTTAAAAATGACAAACTGCACCTTTAAGCGATGTAAATGCGAAGAATTTTATTAATATTATTAATGTGAGCATTGCTATACCATCATAATACACTTTTTTGGTTCCTTTATAGGATCCTTTATTGAAGGGTTGTACAAAGAAACTGTTCAAACTGTTATTTTATTTTAAATTGCTAATTTAATCTTTTATGAATGTACCCATAATTATCTCACACCCTTAATTCTCCTTTCCTCTGTGTGCTTTCAGTTTCTGGCCTGAAGCCTGAGGATGTTCCTGAGCTGAGGATGGAGGCAGAGGAGAGGCACAACGCTGCTTATGAGGTTCACCACCAGAAACTGGTACGTTCACATGCACAATAACAATACCTCTAAATCTTTTCTTTAATAATAGTGTCACACATCACACAATAATATGGTTATGATTGGGAAATTTGGCCACTAGCCGGGCATCCTGTTCATGCAGAGAACCTCTGGTCCATATGGTATTTGGTATATTTTCTGTGAATGGTCCTGTATGGAATGTAAATTGGTGAGAAGTGTCTTAAGTCATTGGACAAATTTATAGACAACATATGTGACTTTCTTGATCAAAAGCACTTTAATAATTCTGATAAATACATGTTTTAATGTACATTTAAAGTGTTTTATAGACCTATAATAATAATAATAAACGTGGATGAATAGAGAAATGGTGATGCATTTTTCTAACCAGACCACACCTTACACAAGAGAGATGTTTAGCATTTCCTTTACCTTAAAAGGCCATTTCCAGACGTTGAGGGTGGGGTCATGTAATTGCACTTCATAGACAGCAAGTGACAAACTTCCTTGGTACATTTATAAAGTTGGTTCTTTGTAATATACACGCCCAATGACAGTCTCACATTTGTACAGTTACCCTCTTTATATGTTGTCTCACTTTTGAGAGGCACACACTCACTTGACATCACCATTTCCGGACCCCAGCCCCCTGCTCTCCTGTGATCGGATATAAACTAGTGCCAGGAGAGGGCAGCTTCATCCTTGTTACCATGCCACCAGGTCAAGTTGGCATGGCAACGCAGACCCACTGAGATGGCAGCTGCTGCATCTTCTCCTGAGCATTCTCCCTAGTGACAGAATTCTCTCTACCAGTAGATGGTGGAATGTCTTTTTTTCTTATTTACCGTTTTCCTTTCTGCTTTCTTTCCTACTCCGTTAGGTTTTCTTCGCCGAAGACGTCAGCTCTAACAAGGGTGCTATTATTGGCCTGATGGTAGGAGGTGTCGTCATAGCGACTGTCATTGTCATCACCCTGGTAATGCTGCGAAAGAAGCAGTACACATCCATCCACCACGGTGTGATCGAGGTCAGTGCGCGTGTCCTCACATCTCTCTTATTTATTTATTTTTCTTTCATCTGAGATTGTATCCTCTGTGTGAAACAGTCAATAAAATTTGTCAAGGCTCCGTATTTTTTAAAAAATAAACAGATTGAGTAAATACGTCTCCCAAATATAAGATGAAAGGTAGCGCGTTGTTGAAGATTTCTCAATAATTTATGAACGTAAAGATAAAAGAATATAGAAGATAAAAAAGATTACCGACGCAACAGCCGAACACCGCCAACCCCTGTACTGGCAATTAAGATTTCTCTCTCAGTCTTTTATTTAAACACAAAGTGAAATACTTCAAAAGAATTTGTATGACATTTCCAAGTTTTCCAACAAGCATCGCATAAACCTTTCAGTACTTCATTATTTTTAGTTCCTATAGCAACAACTGACACAGCGAAGCTCCAAACAAACAGACTGCAGCCCTGTAATCACTGATACCATTAGGTTTTCTGTGAGTCTCAAGTATTTTCAAGAGGAGTCTCCAGTATCAAGGCTTTTTAACAGCCAGAGGTCAAACTGCAACTTCAGGAAGAAAATCATCATCAGGAGAAGCTGTACTTTTGTTGTCATCAGGTTCAAGAGAGGGAACGGCTGATAATAGCCGCGATGATGTAAAGATGTAACGTATAATAAAAGATGCGATAATGTAGCAAACTTTTTGTAAGGCTTTCCGCATGGAATCATTAAATGATAAAATGCACGACATACAATGAATAAAAAAAATCTTCATCACTTTAACGAATGTGCTATAAGATCAAATATAACACTTTGTATGCTGTTATGGGAAAATATTTTTATTTTATATATATGACGATACAGGGACATATAAATTAAACAATTTTAACTTGGTCATTATTATTATTCAAATTTTTTCCAACAGTGTCTATAGTGTAAAAGCCAATAAAAAGCTATGCAAATAAAATGGAATTGAATGTTATGAAATGCGCCTCATTATCCTTGAGGCAATAAGCTTTTCTCATGTCTGGAGTTGATTTGGACGATGGGTGTGTGTGTAAACATCCAGTTATATTTGATACAGTGCTTGTAGCTTTTGAGATGTTCATTTTTTTTTCTTTTTTTCTCTTACAGGTGGACGCTGCTATCACTCCAGAAGAGCGCCATCTTTCTAAGATGCAGCAGAACGGCTACGAGAATCCAACCTATAAGTTCTTTGAGCAGATGAACTAATGATCCACGTGCTAGGCTGTAGTCCCCTAACCCCTTCCTCTTTACCCCTGTCTGGACAGTGTAGGGAAGGACTCTCACTCCCTGTAGTACATATCCTGTGGTGCCATAAGCACGGTCACTTGCGATTGGTCACTTATCAAAACGATGCATATAACCCGGTCAAACTTCTTACTTAATATGTGTAGTGAAGCTGCCCTGAAGCACTGATTCAGGGTCAGTTGTTTGGGATTTTCTCTTGATTTAGAATGAAACTGGGCTGATCTCAGATCTGAGTTCATACTTTTTCTTTTTTTCTTTTTTTAAAGCGAGTGTCCCTCACACTGTCCATACCCACTACTACTTTAACTGCTGAACACTGGGATAGAACTGATTAGTGTTAAAGACACTATTCCTCATTTTCTTTCTTCTGCACTTCCTGTCCTATTCCCATTGTGTGCTTTGATGACAGCTGTGCTGTGTTGGAATTTAAAAAAAAAAAAGGATTAAACTCATGACGATAAGATTATAGTGAAAACCCTAATGTACTCTTGAATGAACTCTTAAATTTTAAGATTTTTTTTTTCCAAGAAAAAAAAGAAAAATCATGGATAAAGAGAATTTTTTTTCTTTAGCTGAGTCTAATGTATTGTCGTAATGCAGAAAAAAAAAACCTAGCTGTATCTATTTAGTGCATGATGGAAAAAAAAAATGAAGAAAACCTCTGTTGTCTGAATGGATCCTTTCTCATGTAGAGATCGTCATTTTAGCAGGGTTCAACATTTACCGTCTTCTCATGACTTCAGTTTCAACTAACGAGCAACAACGGTAGTCTGATTTGGCTTTCTGCTTTGATTTTATACAGACCTGATTTACAAAAACCATGATTTTGTTTTTCATTCATCTTTATTTTTTACTTTGAGTTCCTCCAGCTACTGGGGGCTGGAAAATCAGTGTGTATATTTCTATCTTTATGCGTTTTCATCCTGTGCATTTTAGAGATGCTCTCTCTCTCTCTCTCTCTCTCTCTCTCTCTCTCTCTCTCTCTCTCTCTCTCTCTCTGTTTTCACGCTATTTAATTTCCCTTTCTGTTTGGATTCACATGGTTGGATGTGTTTTGTAACGGGTTTTCAGGCTCTAGGGTATTTAAGGTTTGGGAGGTAGGGATTCGCTGTATGTGTTTGTATGTTCTCTCCAGTGAAGTTTGTGTTTTTTGTACAATCCCATGTGAAGTTAAAAAAAGAAAAAAAAAAAGACCTTCTTTCCTTCAGCCTCTAGTTTCCTAGAAAACTCGCACCAAAGAGGCTTCTTTGTTCCTCTCATGTCTGATCTCTGGTTAGAGAGGGCTGCTGCGGTGCAGAACCGGGTGTGATTACATGGGAAGGATGGAAGGAAATAATGAGAAGAAATTCTTTTTATGTCTCCTGGATAGACAGTCCGATCTCTTTCCTGCCCTCGTCTTGTGCTTATGCTTTAGTCGTTTTTAAAGATGCGGTGTATTAGAGGTTGCCAGATTGGATCCGTGCAAGCCGGTTATTTTCACTCTGAATCGCTGCATAGAACGACAGAAGGAGACCTGGACCTGGCAACCAGGGGTTAAAAAATAAAACAAAACACTGGTATAAATGGAAAGAAGTGCATTTCCATTTACATCATTTATTTCCCTGATTTAACAAGGCAGGCAGGTTAATTCTTATAAGACGTCATCTTGGAGCAGTGGCTACTTGCTGAGATCAGATTTCAGGTTAAGGAATAAAGTGAGCAGATGGTTGTTTTTTTTTTCTCCAGTGAAGGCTCCTTGTACTTTAAGTAATCCTCTCAGTATGAAACTCCTCACTCAGCTCTTCTGATGAATGTGACACAAACTACACTAGCCATGGAGCACGTGATAAAGCGTCTGCACTGCTGTGGTGAGTGACTTTAAACCAACAGAATGTGTTCAGCTGAAACTCACTGTTCTCGTGAACATCATGTTTTCTGGGGAGTTCATTTCTGTATCATTTTGAGCTGTCTTAGGTAGACAATAAACAAACAAACAAAAAAAAGAAATAAATTAAAAATAAAAACAACAGGATGATGTAAATGACTCCAGAATCTCATTGGTTAAATAGATAAAGATTGTGATTGTGGTTGCAGTTTTCTGGCTGAGGTTTAGGGAGGCGTTTTAGGGATGCGGAGACGTGCTGCGTTGTAGATACAGAAAGCAGGATTCCTTTTCTTTCTGTGTGACCTTTTTCTTCCTCTGTGTAAGTGTATGGAATATTTGCTTTGACTGGAAACACTATGCTTTATACACTGAATTCCATAAATAAAGTTTTGAATGTACATACAAGATTTTCTGTGTGGTGCGACATCATTTTGTGTGTGTTTAATTCATTTCAGTTTTATTTTGTATAGCGCTTTTAATAACAGCTTTACAGGAATATAAACATTCAGAATGAGTTATAAAGATTAAAATTTTTATTTATATTGATCCCTAATGAGAAAGCCCGAGGTGATGAGGAAAAACTCCCTGAGACGATTTGAGGAAGAAACCAGACTCTAAAGGGAACCTCATCCTCATCTGGGGGACACCAGAGTGTGATTATAAATCATTTCCCTTCTATAACTGAACTGAGTCAAGTGCAGTGGTGTAATCAGGAACTAGACAAGCTGCAGGACAGTGTTGCTCACTGAGAACCCTGATGGATAGTTTAAGGAACAGAAATAACACTTTAACTTGTTTTGTTTTTGTGTTTAGTCTGATGCCTTCTTTCCAGTCGCTAAAGGCCGAGACTAAATTTGTTTTCAGAAAGCCACTGAAACTGCGCTGACCTTTACATAATGAACACCTTCTGATATGAGAGACTTAAAAATAACGCTGGCTCTTGCTGTTCCTGGTGGGAAGCAAATTATTCTTATTCACATCTCACAAAAAAAAAAAAATCACAATCCCAAGAAATGTAAATTATTTTATTAACAAAATAATATATTCTGAAATAAATAGCTGTGTGTTTGTGTATACAGTGTGGTGGTAAAATATTCAGTCCATTTCAGTTTTCGCAATTTAAACCGATCACTCATCAGATTATGTCGGGTTTCTAGTGGGAGCATGTCTCTCTCTCCCCTCTTTTCTATTTCTCTCCCCCCCCCTCTCTCTGTCTCTCTCCCTCTCCCTCTGCCCCCCCCCCTCTTTCTGGAAACAGAAAGATGACATAGACACTAAAATGATTCAGCAGTTCAGTAAATATAATGATGTTCCTAATAAAGTGGACAGTGACTGAGGTTTACAATAGAGATATGTGTTAAACACAAACTAATGATGTTTAATGGTACATGTTTGCTGCATGGAAGGTGAATGTTTATCTCTGATCCTCATGGCCTTTAACCTTACAGCCACCCACAGTGTAGACTGTAGCTCATAGATGTGGGCGGAGTCAGCAGGAGCCGTGATGAGAAAAGACAGAAGTCTGCATGAGCCACGCTGAATGCTCAGAAAGACCACAATAATATGTGTTTTTGTCCAGAAGGGGGCACAGTGCACCACACCGCCAGACTGCAAGACTTTTCAGAAACACACACTCATTAGAAACCAGACAAGAGTGTGATTACATGAGTGTGTCACCTATATTACTCATGTGTGGGATCCATTAACAGTGTTGTCTTGATCGCAGGTTCTCATGCTTGCTGTGGAAACCACAAGTGTGTTTCCTTACAGAACTCAGTCTCTTCCAGGTGTGTGTGTGTGAGTGTGTGTGTGTATGCATGTTCACCTATTCTTGAGTATCACACTTTTTAGCAGAATGTTAGCGATACACACTAAATCCTGCTTGATTTCCAAAGTGAGCCACTTAGACCATAAGATTAGTCCTAAACCTAACACACACACACCACACCAGTGGTATTTGAAAGGTAATACATTTTTAAATCATGTTGCATAAACCTGAACAGGCTGTAGACCAACATCCTCACTTTCTCTCCTTCAGGTCATATAGCTTGACCATCACCAGGGCCATGAGGTCATCAAGCTTAACACATAAAAAAACCATGTTAAATCCACAGTCAATGCTGATTTCTAACATCATCCAAGAAAACATTAGAACAATTCCAAACATTTGAACAAAGCAGTTTTTTTCTTACCAATAATCATAACATTTAGTGCAGCTGGTTTAAAAACCAAGCCTGACAAAGCAACCAGAGCATTTTAAGATTCACAAATCAGAATCCCCACCTGGTTTCTTGGCTTTAATAACTTCACAGGGTACAAGGTAAGTGAAAGTCTTTACTGCAGCTTGTGCATCTTTTTAAAGATTAGACTAAAGGGTTTATCTGTGAAAAGAAATGAAGGATGAGCAAATAAGCCTACATCTGCTCATGTGGAATATTTATAACGTATAAAAACATACAGTTAACATAAACACCATACCACTACTACTACTACTACTACTACTACTACTACTACTAATAATAATAATAATAATAATAATAATAATAATAATGCATATAGAAATAGTATAGCTAGCTAGTTAGCTACAAATGTAATATAACAGTTTACCCAGCAGTCTAATAACAAATTCAAAGACTGTGAGCCAGGCCTTCTCATCCTATATCAGTGCCTGACTTCAATGCGCTTCTAGAGGAATGGTCAAAAATTCCATTAACACACTCCTAAACCTTGTGGAAAGCCTTCCCAGAAGAGTTGAAGCTGTTTTAACTGCAAAGGACGGGACACCTCCATATTACATTCATGTGCATGTAAAGGCAGATGTCCCAAAACCTTTGGCAATATAGTGTATCTACTCATAACCAGCCGACAATATTAATACATGTTATGTTTCCATAAAGTATTTAGAAAGAATAATATTCAAAGACAAGAAATGTACAATAACAAAAAGTTAAATGTTCAGAAAAATTTAAATAAAATAAAACGTTTATGGATTTATGGCTTCAGAGGGATGTGTACTTACAAAAATAAAAAGTTTATCCAGATTACCATACCCTGCTTATTTTATTAACCCCAAACTATTAAAAACAATGATGCTTTAAAATGCAATTTTATTGGAAAATGAAATATCGTTACATAAGAAAATTTAACATTTTAAAAACTTTTGAGAAGGGTGGTTTAATTTCATAGATTTTGTGACAAATTTTGATACAAATGTTTATCAAAAACTAAAATGGTTACAGTCCAGAATATCCAATAATTTATCCTTTTGGTTTACAATCCCTTCAGCTTTTGTCAGGTGTGAATATGGTCTAGACTTTCCATTAAAATGTGATTAAGTAGTGTCTAAACCCTTAAAGAAACTTTCTGCACTTCACCGAGAGGCTTTTTGTATATTTTATATGGAAACTAGTTAGCTACACACTAGACTTTCCTCATCATGACATTTAAGTTTGTAATATAGCCACAAACAGAAAGGAATGGTCTTGAGCATTTTCTGTCCCAATTTTGATCATTTAAAGTTCAATAAATATAAATGCAATACCAGAATTTCTAAAATAACTCTGGATGGTCAAATATATTGCGGTAGACAGAAAAGAGATTATATTTTGAAAGACTATTCAAAAAATAATTATGGGCAAATTTGAAATACACTTAAAAATGATGAATGATATTTATCCGTCTGATCATTTATCATTTTCCAAGGGTGAGACTGAACTCGGATTGTAATAAGTATTATTTGCTTATGAATTAAAGTTTATGGGATGTAAATGAGCACTGACATTACCTCTTCACTTTATATAATGTGATATGATTATGTGTATATATAAGGGGCGGTGGTAGCTCTAGTGGTTAAGGCTCTGGGCTGTTGATCGGGGGTTCAAGCCCCAGCACCGCCAAGTTGCCACTGTTGGGCCCTTAACCCTTTCTGCTCCAGGGGTGCTGTATGATGGCTGACCCTGTGCTCTGACCCCAACCTCCAATGATGGGATATGTGAAGAAAGAATTTCACTGTGCTGTAATGTATATGTGACAAATAAAGGCTATGTATCTTATCCGTTTTAAATGCATATAAGTGAAAATGTTCTGTTTAAAGAAAGTAAGAAAGAAAGAAAGAAAGAAAGAAAGAAAGAAAGAAAGAAAGAAAGAAAGAAAGAAAGAAAGAAAGAAAGAAAGAAAGAAAAAGAAAGAAAGAAAAATAAAACTGCACACCGTCACTAGCTCATTAGCTCGATAGATGGCAGCACTGAGCCTTCCTCCTTTCGGTCGTTTATACTTTGTACTCACTTTTGAACAAACCCCGCCTCTTTCACTAAATTCAGCTCGTCTTCCTCGTGATGATTGGATACAAACTCTTCTTTACAGGGGAATCTACGAATCAGAGCGAAGTCTCTATACTGGCGTGTGATTTATTGGAATACGGGTAGGAAAAAAATACCGGACAGGAGGAAGAAGAAGAAGAAGAAAAAAAAAAAAAAATACCCACAATTCTCTGTGTCGGCGAAGCGGCCATTGCTTGTGAACGGACTCTAGCTGCAAGGTGACTGTGATATTCTTCATGGAAAAACGATTTATTTATTTATAATGTAGTCGGTTTGTAACTAGGTTTATGCTTAAAGGACAAGGATATTTGTTTACAAATTTCTAAAAAGGATGTATGAGCAAAATTTCGATTTGTCGTTCAAACGGGTCATAGCAAGATTGTAGCTAGTTAGCTAACTAACGTTAGCAAATATCAGAGTGACAGATAAAGTCGTTTATAGTAGCGTGCTAATGCTGTGTTCACGTGCGACTGGGTTCAAACTACATCCGAGCTTCAGGTGTAAAATTCATTAAAGTCAAGTAAAAGTGAATTAAGATCAGTTTCAATACCCGAGTTTGTGTTACTAACCTTTACTTTCATCATGGCGCAGGAAAGGACGACTATATCCGCTGAATGGGGATTTTATATATACATATACACACACACTGATTGTATAATTGTTTTTTGTCAATTTGTCTTACAGTGTTTTATTAGGAAAATTCAAACATTGATCACGTTAGTTAATGTGGGAATGTAGGACATTTGGACAATCAGGCTTGCACCTGAAGTTCATGTTAAAATAAGGTTTTGTGATGGAAGTAAACTTGTTTGGATCATTAAAGCAAGCTGGTCCAATGCAGTTATAAGTAACTAGTGTTTGCGCGGTGGAAGAAACAGGATGCTTTAGAATAAATCTGTCCTGATTATTTACACACTGATGTAAATAAATAATAACTGAATTTGTTTGTTTTCTTTCTTCAGAGACAGCATGGCGCTCAATCGGCTCTTTCAGCTCTCCTCTGTCTTCCGCTCGGCTGTGAGCGTGACTCTGCGCAGGAACATCGGCATCTCTGCCGTCGTTTTCAATAAGGCTAAAGATCTGGACCCTGTACAGAAACTCTTCCTGGACAAAATCCGCGAGTACAACGTCAAGAGCAAGTGAGTGTCTTTGACCAGATGGATGAGAGACACTGATCTTTTCAATGTTTCCAAGTCGTGACCTTGAAATAAATCGGTCTCTTCCTTCCTTGTATAGGAGCTCAGGCGGAGTGGTCGAAGCTGGTCCCAGCTACCAGAAGAATATGACGGAAGAGATAAGCAAACTGCAAAGGTTATATGGAGGAGGTGACCTGACGAAATTCCCAGATTTCAAATTCACAGGTCAGTGTCAGATCTACAGACTGGTGGTACAGTAACACTCTTACAACAGCAAATCCATTCTGTCTGTATCCTGGGCAAATGCATGTGTCATTATCCCATCAATCTTCCTGTGAATGTAGGTTCAGTTTCTTTAGAGGTCATTGGATGTTCACGGGTAGTGAAATACAAATAAATATGCCATATTTAGTGTAGCTAGAGTTGCCAGGTTTCTCTCAGACATGGTGAGTTTGTGTTAATGGCAGCTTATGATGATAAAGTGGGTTTAGGCTGAGTGTACTCTCAAACACAACAAAGTTCATCTTTATCACAAATACAGAGGAGCTGAATCACAAATCTCTTTCTAAATGATTAAGTCACAAGGTGCTGAATTATGTTACGTTTATATAGAGGACATAAACAAAATACAACTATTTGACTTTACTGCAGATTTTACTGATGACAGGGAAAGTAATTTAAGAGCAAGCTAAACAGCAATATGTTACTGTGTGTAAATGCTGAAAATAAGTATTATTTACAATGTACTCTCTTATTTAAATCCTCCAGAAAGCCCACTAACCTACAGCTAAAGGTTTTTGCTGAGATGTTGAACAGCACCTGTGTGACTGTATGATGGTTTTAGCTTCACCTGTGTGTCACACAGCACAGCACAGCATGGCTCAATTGGCAGTGAAAATAGTGACATTGCTGAGTTGTCACAGCATCTGGTGGAAAATTTTTACAGTTCTTATAATATATCTCCTTCAGAGCGCACACTGACGTTACTAAATAACCCGTTCTTTAACCTGTGCTAAATGTCTACTTGCAAGAGAGCATTAAGAGTACAGTATAAGGACATATGGGTGTAGATATTTAACGTGTGTGTTCAGCCAGAAGGATGTCTAGTGTACACCAGGACCATGAAATGGATATAAAACGTTTACACAATCCTGTACAAATGTCAGTGTCATGCTGAAAGTGTCATCTTCAGTTTGCTAACAAAGCAAAGCAGTTTGCTTAAATCGACCGGTATCTGTAGGTATATTCATGATTCTCTCCACCTTGATTAAAGATCCAGTTCTGGTTAAAAAGCAGCTCTAAAGCATGCTGCTGCCAACACCATGCTGCTGTGTGGGTCTGCTGATCTTTTGGTGATGTGATTGGTTTGTGGTGATTAAGCTAGGCTTGTGTAGACTTTTTATATCCATTTTAGGTTGTTCATCTTATTTTACCTTCTTTGAATAACAGTGTTGTGTAATGATGTCAAATACAAATAACTGAGTCCACTTCCTTTCATTTCACTTCAATAAATTCTATTTTTTATTATTATTTCAACAGAGCCCAAGCTGGAAGAAGTGGCCAAGTGAGCAGCTGTCTGCGCCAAACTGCATGTGTCTGTCATTCTGAGTGATGAAAATAATTATTTAATAAAGCCCTTGGTTGAAAAAAATATTATAGAATGTTTATTTTTATCCATCTATCACAATAAGATCCTTCTACTGGATACAAAATGTCAGGTGCCCTCATCAAGAATAAAATTATTTATGATGTGGAAAACTACAAAGATATTAAAGGTTTTTTGTTTAAATCTCATTCCTGTCTATTACATATGAAACACACTATATTGCCAAACGTTTTGGGACACCCCTACAAATCATTGACTTCAGGTCTTCCAATCAGTTCCAGGTGTATAAAATCAAGCCCCTAGGCATGCAGACTGCTTTTACAAACATTTGTGAAAGAATGGGTCGCTCTCAGGAGCTCAGTGAATTCAGGCATGGTACTGTGATAGTCCAATAAGTCCGTTCATGGAATGTCCTCACTACTAAATATTCCACGGTCAACTGTTAGTAGTATTATAACCAAGTGGAAGCAATTGGGAACAACAACTGGAAGCGGTAATCCACGTAAAATCACAGGTAGAGGTCAGCGCATGCTCAGCCACACAGAAGTCACCAACTTTCTGCAGAGTCAATAGCTTCAGACCTCCAAACTTCATGTGGCCTTCAGATTGCAGAAGCCTTCAGCTTCAGAAGGCCTTCAGAAGCATGTGTAGAGAGCTTCATGGAATGGGTTTTCTTCACCAAGTGCAATGCAAAGTGTCGAATGCAGTGGTGTGAAGCTAAAGAATTAAGAGTGGGATGCCATTATAGTTCATGTGCATGTAAAGGCAGATGTCCTTGGAGTTCTTCAGTCACATGTTTGTAAATTTAGCTCCACATCAGGAAGCTTTGACATATCAGGGATTGGATTTTGTTTTCACATGGATGTACTAAAAATGTGCCTCCCCCCAAAACACAGCCGTGTGTCAGTAGATAATCTGACTTGAAGATTACAGACTTTACTGTCTGTACTTCAGAGCTGCTGTAAACACCAAGACTCTTCTGCTTTTCCCAGGTCTCCTATTCACAGTAAACACATTCAGCACAACACACTGTGTGACTGTATAACATCCAGATATAGAAGTGCAGTGACTTCATAATCACACAATCCAGTTTCACCCAGAAGTGGTTGGGTTTCCCTCCGAGTCTGGTTCCTCTGAAGGATTCTTCCTCATGTCTCTGGGGGGGTTTTTCTCAGTGTTTCCTCTCACTTGCTCATGAAGCTTCTGTTCTCTATTTGGATTTCTGTATGCTTTTTTTTTTTATTATTATGATGTGAATTTTCAAGGTTTTTTTCCCTCGCTTCAAGAGAAAGCAAAATTTCTTGATTACTTCCTCTGCAGTAATCATTTACAGAAGCTACCAGTAATGAGAGATCAAGTAGGAAAGAACCCAAGTTCGGAAATTTCCAGAAGTGAGACACTGATGGATGACATTAACGGGGATTATATTAATAACATCTGCTTGTCCTTACTGTAAGAGATTAGTGATGAAGTTTAGTGGAAAAACAACTGACCTGACCTCCAGAGCCACACATATATATATATATATAGTATTTGTATTTATATGTATAGTATAGTGTTTTAGTATTTGTTGATTTATGGTGGACTTCCTGCAGCTTTACAGACATATACACAGCTTTGTATTACCTTATAAAAATGATTAGAATTATTATACAAATACATATATGTATTTAATATACACTGCCTGGCCAAGTGGTTTTCTTAAGGCTACAAAGGGGTTTAGTCCCAATCCCTCAAGTTCTCTTTACACTGTGTGCGTGGAAATATTCTTACCTTCACCATTAAACATAGCTTTATTTATTTATTTTATTTTTTCCCCTTTCCTCCCTGCCTTCCTCAAAGATGGATGGCTCACCACTATCCTTCCAGGTTTCAGCAATCTTCTTAGACATTTACCTTTAAGGCATTTGGGAGCGACTTACATTTATCTCATTTACACTACCAAGCAATTGAGGGTTAAGGGCCTTGCTTAAGGGCCCAGCAGTGGCATGTCTAATAAGATTGCTGAAACCTGGAAGGATAGTGGTGAACCATCATCCCAGCTTTCTGGACCTGGGATTTTCACAACCCTCTGATCAGTAGTCCAACACTTTCCAATCATAGAACTACCTTTTTAAGTTATTTTCTTTGCTTGATACAGACCAATAATTTGAGAGAGAGTAACACCTTTTGCATCAATTAGGGTTAAATATCTTGTTCCCAGTGAAAACATTAAAGCTCTTATCTGTTTGCTTAGTTAAATCCATGTGGTTAATTTTTTTTGGATAGACTGTGTGTGTGTGTGTGTGTGTGTGTGTGTATACAGTACTAGCATTAATGATATAGCATAAAAGAATTCTATAAAAAAAAAGCTTTTAATACTGATAAAATATACAGCAAATCATTCATGCATTTCATCCAAAACACTTACTGTACAGCTGAAATGAAAAGGCACAGTTCCAAATACAAATACAGTCTTAATTAAATACAGTAAAAGATCATTTCACTCACGGGATACATTCTAGAAAGCAAAATCCTTGGTTAGTGATAAAGTTGTTTCTTCATGCAAGTTAACCAGTGAATCTAGCACCCTAGTAATGTTCCCTTAGCAAGGCACAGGGAGGACATCAAGTTATAAATTCTGTAACAAGATCAGACTTGTAATAACATGTCTTAGGGAGGCTCACACGTCTTTTTAAAAACTCTTGAGTGTGGCACGTTTCAGCTCTGATTATTATGTTTGTGTGCATACTGTGTCCACCAGGGGGCAGCAGTGGGTAATGAACAGTAGAGGGCAGTGGGCTTGATACAGATTCAGTGATTGAGTTGAGCCAAGTCTTTTTAGGGGACAGATTGATCCCCATTACAGTCGTACATGAGAGAAATTAAAGGCTGGTTCTCTGTCCCGATCACATCCACAGTATCGGTCAGAAATAAACACCAGTCTCCACTTCCAGGGTCCAGGGTCTGCATGGTCTCTTTGAGGAAGTTTCTTACAGCATGAATGACTGCGTGTGTTTGAAATCCTGAACCTGTGAAAGTTCAAAAGTACAGGTTCAAATAAATGATCGCAATCTCTGAATACATTAAACAACAATAAATAATAACAACATACAAATAACTCCATACTTTCCCATGAACAAGGCTGGATTATGTTTTGTTTTAAACAAATAAAGTTGTAAGAAAAGGCTCGGACTCTAATCTCTACACTAACCAGTGTCAATTTCCACAAAAATGTCCATGATAGTAGTCATTAATTTGCAAGTAAGCGCATGTTGGGTGGAAAAATAACTGCTAATTAACATTTTACATTTTAATTATACATTCAACTTCTTTCCTCTGTGTATCTTTTCCTCTAGTTAAAATAAAATAAAAATACAGATATAGCTCACGAGCACTTAATACTCACATTCTGTGAAGGAGGTCCGTAACCAGCATGAGGGCTAAAGGGGAAAAAACACACCACTTATATTAAAACAATACATTTAGGAGCAGTATTTTAAAAGAGCAGGATGCTGAAATAATGGTAGATTCTTCCAGAACAATTCCTATTGGTGCTTTTAATAAAAGAGTATTGTGCTAAATATAAAATGCTCTAGCTCTAGATGTTAACCTGTTTGTTTTTATCGGGTAAGATGTTCCCACCGGTCTCGTTTTCTTTTGGCCAATGGTTCTGTGAAAGTTTAACCTCAGGGCTTGTTCTTGGCTTGTTGACAAATTTATTATGCTGTGTTTGTGCAAATGATCATCTTTTTTATCTTTGGTGTAAATCTTAATTTCGTGCCCTTAGTCGTGGATTTCAGCAGTTAGTGCTACTATATCTCGACGTTTTTGTGTTTTTTTCATCACTCATCACTCTGTCTAACTCACATGTCCTCTGATCTGTTGAGGTTCTGGCTGCTGATGTGAGCCACTCCATGACACTGTTGGATCCAGAATGACCTGCAATAAGGGGTCATGGTGGTAACAGGTCAGAGGTAACAGTCTGGGGGCAACAGCACACTGTGCATCATGCTACAGCCAATGTGTGTGTGTGATTGACTTTGGGAGGACAAATGAACAGTCAGCTGCATGCAAAATACCATACTGTACTACAGTCCTTGCAGATGGAAAACCAAGCACACTACATGCTGCTCTTAACAAGCCATTATACAAATGGACAGTTAAGCCGGGTTTTTAGCCAGTCGCATTTCTGTGATATTCCCACATTCTAGCAAATAATTATATAGACAATGAGGAACAAAAAAACTGCACATGTGAATGAACCCCTGAAAAATCTATTTATTTTCAAATGTTAGATAAAGACTGAAGTTTTTGAAGTTTGGAGCACACTCAAAAACACCCGTACACACACACACACAAAATCAGATGCTCAGTGAGTCAGTATTCTTACCTTCCTCTGTGTCCTGCCATGAAGAGATTAAGCCACAACAATGGAAGAAAAACAGAAAACAGGTTAAAATATTTCTATTTACAAAGGAAATTAACCTCAATATTCAGCTCACTAGTACAATCACGTGTCCATCAATTATTCAGACAATTTTGGCTATTATAAACAAATAAATAGGAGAGGAAAAACATTTCCATATACACTGTGCATTATATAGAAGATTAGATTAGACTTTTATGGTTCTCTGAATTAGAAAAAGTCTGCTTCTTCGTTAAAGTCATGGGAGAAAGTAAGTGCACCCTCCTATATTCAATTCTGTGTATTTATTTATCAGGACCAGTTTTGTGGTCTTTCAATATTTAGCAGATTTCAATATTTAGTCATCTGTGGCAAAAAAGTAAACCAAAACTCTGAAACCAGGTAAAATTACACCTTTCCTACTTAATTAGCAGTCGCATGTTAATAATGACGATTAGTTAATCATGAAGAACTTCTCTATAGAAGTAGAACTTTTGGCAGTTTGGTATTCTGGAGCACTCCAGTGTGTGGCAATATCATGGCAAGAAGAAAAAACATCAGCCATGACCACAGAGAAGTAACTGTTGCTGCTCATCAATCTGGGCAGGGCTATAAGGCCATCTCCAAATTCAACATTGACCATTGATTGTTCACAAACAGAGAGTCTACAAGACACTTCCCAGGAGTGACCTTGTAGATACAGTAACGTTCAGAGATATAAAGAAAAACCCGTCATGTGACTTATACACCTCTGTACACACATTAAAATGTTTATGTTCATGATAGAACAATCAGAAAAAGATTTGGAAAACTGCATCGGGACAAACCACAAAAAAATGGACCAAGGTATTGATGTGTGGTCATTATGGACTGTGCCATTTTTGACAAAATCAATACCACCTGTGAAGCATGGTGCTAGCGTGATGATTTGGGCTTGATCTTTATAGCAACAAATGGTTGGTTTACTTTTATCTTCAAACTAACCAAGTCTAAATAAATCTAAGCAAATATTTGAAACACATTCATATGGATCATCGGTCAGTTAGCTAATATTATGAAGGAATCAAAAACTGTAACAAATTAATGAAGCAGCCCTGTGAACATGGGCAGTGAAAATCAGTTTTTGTAAACTTACGGTTAAAGTAGCCTTGTCGGTGAGCATAACAGACCCCAAGAATGCATAAAGATATGACAAGGCATAAAATTACAATCCCGGCCACGATCCCTGGAACATTTAGATCATCTGAGAGAGTGGAACGAGAAAAGAGATGATTGCAAACGAACTCATGGAAAAACAAGCTGAACACTTTGTGGAAAGTAAACACCAGGTAAGTGATATGTGTTTATCTGCCAGTCTTCCCCACATGGAAGCATGAACTCACCGATCCTCATGTGATTTCCTTCACAACTCTTTGACTTTCCAACCCCATTGTTGGCCTCACAGTGGTACAGTCCTGCGTCAGCTATGCTAACTGTATGAAATTGCTGTTCAAAAGAGAGAACATTAATATGTCGATAAGAAATACTGAGTATTCATACCTGTTAGTACTGAGGGCTGTTTGGGTTGCTTGTCTATGTGCATGTGCTGGAAAATGTCAGGGCCAAGACGAGATGTCAGTGTTTATTTAGTGAGATTATTCCTGTCTGTCAAACTCAATTTGTCACCCTGGCTCTGTCAGACTGTCGAGGCTTACTTTGTAACAGAGATTTAACTGGATTCCTAAAAGGTTTTTAGATGTAGGTGGCAAGAGGAAGGGACACAATCTAATTATGTACAGGATTTGCATTTACACTGTTAACTGATTTGTCCCTTGAATGTGGTGCAAAATGAATGTTACTGGATCAGCTTTGTAGTTGCTGTATAGTTCCTATGGATTTGATCAAAATTCTATCATGATGCCATTACCTTCATCTTTGGCGTAAATACAGTGCTATCATTACTAAGACAGTAAGCAATTTTGTCAAGAAAGCAAAATTGGCTGTGCTCGCTATAGAAGGGATGTCATGCTCTCTCTCTCTCTCTCTCTCTCTCTCTCTCTCTCTCTCTCTCTCTCTCTCTATCTCTCTCTCTCCTGTCAATCAATTTATTTATTTGTATAGCACTTTTATCAATGGACGTGTCTCAAAGCAGCTTTACAAAAGTATAGAAACACAGTAAAAATTCTAAAGTTTAAAATGAAGTTACTATTTATCCCTAACATTTATCCCTAATGAGCAAAGCCGGGAAGGCAAGGAAAAACTCAGAACTGTGATGATATGAAGAAGAAACCTTGAGAGGAACTATGCTCACAAGGGAACCTCATCCTCATTTGGGTGACACTGGACAGTAAACAACGTAAATGTAAATAATGTTCTTTCTACAACAGTTTACAGAGATTCACTGTGAGATTATGCTGTACATGTGCAATAGCTAGAAACAGTGTGAAGGGTGGCTTCGGGTGTTTTGTGTTTTTCTCCTCATCCTTCTAACTGAACACAGGTAAAGGTAATGTGTAAGCATTGTTGTACTGTATATGCATACTGTATACATAATGTTTGGTCTCACAAGAATGCCTGTCTTCTCGTTGACAGAGTAAGTGGCATTGGCATGACGCGGTTGAAAGACAGGCTTCTTGTCTTTGTACCAGGTGTAGCTTGCTGGAGGAATACTGTACTTGTCCCTACAGCGCAGCACCACTCCAGATCCGGTCAGTGCAGAACTCGGGATGTCACAGGACGGCGTGTGTGGAGGGACTGAGGAAGAGGAAGCAAAGGATGTTGAGCAAAACATATAATCAGCCAGTCTACATTGTATGAATTCTAACACAAATTTGTAAGTTTGCAGTCCACAGATGCGAGGGAATAATAGTGGAGCAAATATAGAGAGTAAAGCAATCACACAAACCTACCCAACACTTTTAGAGTGACATTGGTCTCTCCCAGCTGGACTAAGTCAAGAGAAGCGCTGACCTCACAGCGATATTCTCCAGCATCTTTCAGCATCACTTTCTGTAATGTTATTGTTGCCCCTTCAATCTTTGCACGTCCCATAAAAGGTCCTGTGAAAAGTGATGATTGCACGTTTATACACGATATGTCCAAAAGACACCTGACCATCAGAACCATATGCAGGCCTTCACCAAACTGTTGCCACATGGTTGTGCTTAATATTCTAAAATGCTTTACACTAAGGAGTCCAAACCTGTTCCAGCTTAACATGCCTGTGTATTAATTAGAGGTCCATAAAGACATAGTTGCTAAGGTTGGAGTGGAAGAACTCAAATGTCCTGCACAGAGCCCTGACCTTAACCCTAATGATCACCTCTGGGATGAAATGAACCACCAAAGTATGCACAAGGACTTCTCAGCCAATCATTAGCATTGGTGGCTGAATTTACTAATGCTCTTGAGAATGAATCAATAAGGAATCGATGAAAAACATCTATCCATCCCTCCATCCATCCATATTCCTGCAATAGCAGCAGAAGGAAATGAACTCCATAATAACATGCATGATTTGGTTAAGAGATGTTCTTTAAATAGATATGAGTGTGATGTTAGATGTTTATATTGTTCATATGTTGTTTGTATGTATATATGTGAAAATTAAATGTACATATACATTTTGAAACTGTTTTCTTTAACTCAAACTAGCCTGGAGATATTCGGGCCTATTAGTACATTTGAATGCATTTGTAAGTGATTTTCCAGATAGAAGTGGGCCATTCACCTGTGAAGTTGTTATTAAAGTACACAAAGGACGTGTCCGTATCCTTTTTCTTCCACTCGATGCGAGGATTCTGGTCTTTCTCTGTCTTAAACTCACAAGAAAGCCTGGCCTCTACAATTGAAACAGAGAATATGAGAAGAAATATAGGATTATATCGTCATATCATTTATAACTGACAGGATAGAGATGTGTGTTACATCTTTTATTTCTTTTATTTCTCACCAAACTTCACTCACCTGAATATTCCTCCACTTTTACTATGGGGCTGGAGGTGGTGACTGTGACAGGAGCAACAGGAATAACTAATATTGAGAAAATTAAAAGTTTTATCAATAGCTGTTCTTTCTTTCCCCAGTACATGTAGGTTTCTTTTGGCACACAGGTTCATTTTTATTTAAGAGTAACTGAGTGTATATAACTGATGATGTTCAGATTTGGAAATAAACTGAAAGTAAAACAGCACAAAACCAAGGGTTCTTTAAGAGGTTTTAGATAGTTGACTCTTTTTCCCAGAGACAAAAAATGGAATTTGCAACTGTTTTGTTGTGTTTTCATGTACAGCATTGAATTTCTTTGTCATATCACTCCACAGTGGGGGTTAATGTGAAGCTCATGTGAAAGTAGACACTCAGGGCTTTACACATTTGTAGTTTTTCAGTTTCAGTATTTCAGCTGTTACCTAACCTACTTTTAAATAGTTTATGTTTGTATCTTCAAAGTAAAAGTTGATATCAAACTCATTTCTGCTCTCTAGGACATCCCAAGTGCTTGTTCATAAGCCTCTAAATTGGAAGCAGTTATCTTTAACCAATAAAATTCCGTATGCCACACTTAATAACTCAAATGCTGTAGAGCATATAACCTTAGAACAAGTTTAAAACTAACAACTGACTAGTGCAGAATTGGGAAAAGACAAAAAACTGATTGCACCATATACAAAATAAGATCAGAAAATTCACCACATTTTCCCTAATTCTCAAGATATAATACAGACTTTTATATTTCCCCCAAATGGAAGCTCTATTTTTCCATACAGTGTTTTTTGTCTAGTAAATGAGGCTACTAAAAATATATCCAGAATAGACATAAATAGTTGGCATCAAACATAAAAGCTACGATGAAAAAGCAGTGACCAGGTTCACTTTCCTGAAAGCGAGACCAGAGCTGACTTCCATTCAGGAACAGGAAACAGGTGCAGCCCTTCCTCCCTGCTGATTGGACTTAGCATCACAACCATTGTTCAGCATCCTGTTTCTTCTCATAGGTCATTCGTCACATCATCATGCCGCTATTCGCTAGCCATGCTTCGGTATATTCCCATTCACTTTTGTCTCAAAATGAATGATTCATATTATAAATACAGCTAAGGATTGAAATCTGTATTCAGCAGGAGAGTGAAGCTACACAATCTTCAAAAATAACATTGTACCTGCTGGGAATATTTTCTAGTTGAATTGACATGGTTCTGTATCCAAAAATATTTAAAATAAAACAAGCATGAATTGGATAGTTTATATAAAAGATGCAGTAGAGGCATTATGAAACGCCACATGAGCACTGCACTGTGATCAATACGCCCCTACAGCATTTCTTTGTCCCGCAAGCTTCATATCTGACTGCCCACTAGTAATAGTAAAAAAAATCCTACCAGAAATATGTTGCTGTGTAAAAAGGAATAAAAGAAAGTCTCCTGCAGGTGAGTCTGTGTTGCGTGGGAAAACAATACAGATGCAGATGTGTGACACTATAAAACACTGTCTTGGAGTCCCACTGAGTCACTCTAATTAATCCTAGAGGGCAAGTGCCTTGTTTACGGACATTGGAAATCTAATCAAAAGGGAAAATGAAAAGATAAACAGAATCACTGATTGCTGGTTGTCTGACTCATAGCGTAATCTATTTGAGTAGAGGAGCTTCCTGCAAGGAAACTGTAAGTGCTCCCTGTTGGCTTCTGGTTATCACTGGTTAACCTTCTGTGGCAGAGTCACACTTCAAATTAGGGTAACACATGATGTTTCCTGCTCCTGTTTTCAGTATCAGTTCCTCTTTAGTTATGACAAATTGGCACAAGTCTCACTTTTGGACTCACATTTCTTGCAGCAAATATGAAGGCAAGAAGGCACAAACTTTCACAACAGCACAACTGTAGCATCAAGAAGAGCTTCAGTATCAATACGCAGTATGTCACTCACACAGGAAAGTGTGTTTATTAAAAATATTGTGTCCAAGCTAAAGGTCTAATCTCTTTCACTATAAACGGGATAGCGCAAAATGAATAGCATAAAATATTTTGGATGAAAATATTCAATTCAATTATATATTTTTTTGTATTGCGCTTTTAACAATGGACTTTAGCACAAAGCAGCTTTAGAGAAATATTTCAATTCTGAATAAAATCGATGATGCTTAATATTTAAATTTGTCAGTAATGAGTAATGAAGCGACGGTGGCAAAGAAAACCTCCCTGAAATGATAAAAGTAAGAAACCTTGAGAGGAACCGGACTCAAAAGGGAACACATCCTCATCTTGAAGATTTCCCTTCTATAACTGTACACTATATATATATATATATATATATATATATATATATATATATATATATATATATATATATATATATATATATATATACTTGACTAAGTGCAATTGTGTAACCAGGAGCAATTTTTTCAATTTGTTTTATTTGTATTGCGCTTTTAACAAAGAGCATTGTCTCAAAGCAGCTTTACATGAGAAACATAAGAAAACAACAAACATATAAACAGACAAACAGTCCTAGATATAAAAACAGTCCTAGATATCAAGGCAATATTAAGATATCGGAGTCAAAACCTGCCTTTAAGACCTATGGATCAGAGTGAAATTCTGTAAAAATCTCTCTCAAAGAATTTGGCTCAGCTTTGAAGAAAAAAAAAAGAAAGAAAATAGATGAAGAATGAAAAATAATGAAAATTATGTTACATATATTTTTTATGCGTGTTTATCAATTCCTCATAATCCTGCTGTGACATTGTGAAAATTGTGGAAGCAGATTAAAGTATTTATGTCTCTGTTGCTTTTACATTTCTTTTTCAACATAACTGAATATTACAGATGGTGCTTCCTGTTTTTCATGTTTTGTGAGATTTTGTCATGTCCTGCTGTTTCTGTGCTCTAGAAACTAAAAACTAGAAAGTAAAAGAAAGAGAGGGGGAAAAAAATAGAGACAACCTGCACTGGTTTCAACTGGTTTCACAGCCCAAATTAGATCATAACTGATTTAATTTCATCACTTCTTTGTTATTCATCACTACTGTGTTGTTAATTTGTTATTCAAGCAAACATATCTCTTCATAGAAGTTCTGTTTAAAAGCATTTTGTATTCCATGTTTATGTATGTAATACTTTAAAAGTTGTTCCTGAAAGAAATGTCCATCATGAGTGGACATGAGAGTACTGCTCTTTCTTTATGCGCTTTCAGAAATCTTGGCCATCATCAAGGAACAATAAAAAAAAAAAAGGTCAATTCAGATTGAAACTTGGCAAACTAGTATGTAACGATTATTCTGTGGAAACAGGGATTTTATGAGGGGGAGTTTATTTAGCATGTTTGTAAGGAGCCCATAGTGTCCACACTTTGTTACAGACAGATGTTAAGCTGTTCCTTGATTTCAGAGACAGCTGTTATATTGCATGGGATAACTGAAACAAAAAAACTTGTTTTGCTAATTTTCAAGATATAAAAGGAATATATCACTTTCGGATAAGCTGTTACTGGAAATAAACCACTACAGAGTGTTGTGTTGAAGGCTGACGATGAAGGCTACAAACTTTTCACCTTGGAATTATTAAAAAGTGTCCTAACTTTCATTATTGAGTGAGTTTTACACTAGCAGCATATATAGAGTTTGCAGACACCAAAAGAAGGTAAATGAGATAATTGCAAACACACGCACGCACACAATTGTTCTTTATTTTTGACTGATGTTGGACCGGTTTACTCCACACTAAGCCTTAACTCCCAGGGCAGAAGCTGCCAAAACACAGCGGAAGCAAAGTTTTATCAACACTGCTTATTGTCAGACATGGCCTTGCAGCAGGCATCTTATCATTTCACTTTCCTTCTGAGCTCTATTGTAACCACCTGGCCTGAACATAGAGCAATAATCAGAGGAGGAAAGCAAGAAATAGAGAAAGATTTTGTACAAGGCAAAAATCAGGTGGCTGGCAGCCATTAAACACACTTTTACAAAAGGAGATAAAAAGGTGGTGACATGCTGTCCACACTTCCTCTTAACATGCCTGATTGCCTGATCAAAGTGCAACAGCCATCACACACACACACACACACACCAAAACTTATAAAGCCAGCATATAATAGATGCTAGCTCACTGTCAAAAAGCACTCAAAGCTATTTAAAGCTGTAACACTACAAAAGAACTATTCAATTTGTTTAAATAAGTGTCATTGGGGGGCAGGTGGCTTAGTGGATAGCACAGGGTTGGGGGTTTGATTCGCACCTCCACCATGTGTGTATGTGGCGTTTGCATGTTCTCCCTCTGCCTTAGGAGTTTCCATCCATAATTCAAAGACATGCTTTGTAGGCTGTTGGCATCTCTAAAGTATGTGACTGTGACTGGCATCCTGTACAGAGTGTACCCAGCCTTGTGCCTGTAAAGGCTTGCTCACTTGGGATAACATCTAGGACTGTTTGTCTGGTTTTTATATTTGTTGTTTTCTCATGTTGTTTTTCATGTAAAGCTGCTTTGAGACAATGCTCTTTGTTAAAAGCGCTATACAAAAATAAATTGAACTGAATTGAATTGAATTGTGCCCTGAGTCTCCTGGGATAGACTTCAGTTTTCCCTACAGCCCAGTAGTTTGAGTGATGCATGGATGGATGGATTAATTGTCATCCATTCATCTTTAATAATCATGTTATCTTGGTCAGACTCACACTTCAGCCAGTCCACCTCTTGGCATCTTTTTGACACACAGACATGAGGAGAACATGTGAAACTCCACACACAGTGGAACCCCAAAGCAGGATCAAACCAGTTACCCTGAACCTGTGAGATAGCAACAGTTGCCACACTGCCATGCAACCCTAAATAATGTATCATATATGTGTCTCAGTGACAAAATGTGTTAAATAGATCTATTTCTATCGTCTCCTAAGGTCTGAAATACCATAAATAGATGCACTACTGCTGATCCATCGTTACTCAGAGGCAATCATTTCATGGCAATTTATAAATGTTCTCATGTAAGTCACTTGGCAAGTGGTAAGAAAGAACGACAGAGGAAGAAAACAAAGGTTCTCTGTGTGCATGTAATTCTGCACTTGTCAGAGGCAACAGCTGGCTCAGACGGGTGGCTCTGGTACAGACAGCCCCACCTTTACACACACACACACACAAGCAGCTAATAGTTCACCCGCAGTTTATCTTTGTTACATACATCAGAGGAACAGAAACAGAAACACACTCTTGTGTAATTATGCTCGATGTTATCCATTCATCCATTTTCTGTACCGTTTAATCTACACAGGGTCACAGGAAGCATGGAGTCGGGACACAAGGCGGACTTTCATATTAATTTCACAGAACAGAGAAAATACAACTATTTCGAAAATATTTACAAGCATCATAAACATCACCTTTGAGCTCGCTAAGCTTAATAACTACAAAACTTTACCACACATAAAGTCATGGATAATGACTAAACATCTACAGCTTACCAGTCCACATGGACTCATCAGTGTTTTACACATTTAGTGTTTTACTGTGAAATTTCCTGGGGATTATGTATGAAGACTTAATTTGTTCTACAAAAACACACAAATGTGGACACCATCACTATGTTCTGGTTACACTGTGACCTTCACACTGCCTCTGGCTCTACAGATGTGATATAAAGGCGTGTGCAGGTCTCTATCACCAACATGTGCTGTGGTAGTGTTAAGTTTTCAGCTTGATGCTAGCACCATATCAGCAAAGGCATCAAGCTATATTTCTGTTATGGTTTCCTGTTATTTTTTTTCCGGTTTGTGGCAATCCCTCATGCAGTCAGTGTAAATGATCCCTTACGTGTTAAATTCAAGGCTTAGCTATTATTCAATTACTGATAAGCTATTCATTTATATACATATATAATTATAACATGTTCACCTGTTGTGTTAGGGATCAGCCTTGTGTATTGTTTGCATATTTCTATCAACAGTGTATTAGCACTAATCCAAATAATAGTTAGTGAGGATGATGGTGTCACATATTAAACTGATCCCTTTTCAAAACACCTTTTCCTGTAAAGCTAATTAAAGTGAATCTATTTATTTATTATTTGAGTGTTTTTTTTCCCCCAAAATTTATATAAAATTATTGAATTACTACTTAATATCAATTAATCGGTTTTCTTTCCATCTCTGAATAGCTGAAAGTAAAACCCCTCTTTAAAACTTTACAGAAAAGTAAAAAAAAAAAAAAAAAAAAAAAAAAAAAAAAACATATTACGTTTTTGACGTATTTAAATAGTTAATATTAATTTAATTTGATGAGGATATATGAAATGCTGTTTAAGAGGGAAGAGAAGCATGTACAAAAATATTTTCTGACCAGGAGACACAATCAGCCACTTCCTAAGTAGCCTCCAAGTTAATTCCATTGTTAAAGCCTTAAGAAGAGCAAAGAGCAGGTGGGTGAAAAGTCAGTCTACTTACTCTGTATTAACAGCAAAAATACTGGCAAGAAAACAAGAATCTTCATTTTATGCTGATTTAATTATGTCTTGCCAAAGGAGTATGTCTCGTTATCCTCTTGGAGCTTAGTATGATAACGAGAGTCCGGCGCTGTCCGAGAGTTTATAATGTTTTCCTTTCTCCAAGCAGGTGCGTGTGTGTGTGTGTGTGTGTGTGTGTACACCAGACAAGTCCTTTTAATCCGAGGCACGACTTGCGCTTTCTCCTGTCTTGATTCCCATTACTCTCTGAGGCTCAGACGCGCTCTCTGTTATATGGTAAGCCAAAAGGGTCAATAAACTAAAGCGACACTGTGCTTATAAATGACATGTTAACTGGGTCAGCATTTTACATCAGAACAGGCATGGATATGAGATTATCACGTGTACTCACGTGTACTCTGTGCTGATCTTAATTAGTACTTGATCTTAATTAGTATTATCTTAATTCAGAACTTGAGCGATCTTTTAGTCTTTTATTATCCGCCACGCCTACTCCGATCAAAGGGTGCTGGTTACTTGGTAGTATCTCAAGTAGCAGAGGCTACAGCAGGGGGCAGAGCTTTCTCTTTCAAAGCCCCAAAGTTATGGAACACCCTTCCAATTAGTGTTCGGGATTCAGACACAGTCTCAATGTTTAAGTCTAGGCATGTTTAGTCAAGCTTTTAATATATAGTTCTTAGGTAAAGGAGCAGATCTGGAAGGTGTGTTTGGTGTACTGGGATGTTTGGATGCTGTCGCCTTACCACCCTCATAAGTCGCTCAGGTTTGCTGACTGTGAAGTGGTTGGATGCTTTATATCCCGGGAAGCCTTCATGTCTATCAAGTGGTTGGATGCTTTATATCCCGGGAAGCCTTCATGTCTACCCGTCTGGCTCTCGCTTTTAGTTATGCTATCATAGCTAGTCTTGCCGGAGTCCCTGCCTGCTATTTATACATAACCTTACATTGTCTTTAAACATCACATGATCAGAATCATACTTAATATCTTTCTCTTTCTCTCTCTGTCTTTCTCTGTCAAGCTATACACCCCACTCCTGAGCTCCCAGTGTTTGCCAGTTTCCATTGTGACCACTGCCCTACCCCTGGTCGGAGTCTCGTCACTTGGTGGTGCCCACTGATGCTGTGGATGGATCTGTGTGGACCAGGAAACAGCCATGGACAGAGCCACTTGGGGACTTTCACACCATCACAGATCTGCCATTTCATCTGTCAGCTTGTGAAAGCAAAGAAATAGTGTCTATAATGACCTTAGAAACTACAATCACCTAATAGTTCTTCATGGCCCATTGATTGCTGTTGTAGAAAGGACATTAATCAGCTACAGTTACGTTATTTACTGTTTAGTGTCACCCAAATGAGGATGGGTTCCCTTCTGAGCCTGGTTCCTCTCAAGGTTTCTTCCTTATTCCATCCCAGGGAGTGTTTCCTTGCCACCGTTGCCACAGGCTTGCTCATTAGGGATAAAATAGATTAATAATTAAATTTAATAATTTTATTCTTATTTCGAGTTATTTAGTTATTTTTTATTTTCATTTTTCCCCTCCCCTTTCTCTGTTTTTCTTCTTTTGTAAAGCTGCTTTGAGACAATGTTCACTGTAAAAGGCGCTATACAAAATAAATTGAATTGAATTGAATAGTGTGGTTATGCCATATGAGTACAGGGTATTGTTTGGATTATGACCCTTTTGGTTTTCCACAGTCCAAGTGACCGTTCTTTGCCCGTCGCTGAGGAAGGAACTGGTGAGGGCAGGAGATGAGAGAGAGGGACACAACTCCATTCTGAACTTTCCATGAAACTGTCTTCTAGATATTTTCGGGAATATGTCTTTAATAAATAAGTCTCCTGGTATGGCTTTACTTCAGTATAGTGATTCCATTAGAAAAGTTGGAAAATGGCTTTATTCAACAGTTTATTCATTAATGAGTTATCTCTCTGTGTGGGGGGTGTTTCAGATGCCCCCGTGCACAAATCGAGCTCCATAAAGACATGGTGTGTTAAGGATAGTGTGGAAGATCTCGAGTGTTCTGCCCTGACTTCAAGCCTACTGAACACGCTTGGGATGAACTGGAACAATGACTGCACCCCAGACCTCCTCACCCATCATCAGTGTCTGATCTCACTAATGCTCTTGTAGCTGAATGATCACAAATTCACACATACACATCCAAAAATTTAGTGGAAATCCTTCCCAGAAGAGTGAAGGTCATTATGACATAACATGAGGGACTAAATCTGGAATGTGATGTTTAAAAATCCCATATGGGTCAGGTGTTTACATACGTCTGGCCATCTGTAGGGTCTTTATACATGCAAATTTAAAAGACTAACATATTAGACCTGCAGATCTCATAGTAGGTGACTCAGTGAGTAGCATTACCACCTTACAGCTCTAGGGTTCAATCCTGAGCTTGGGTTGCTGTCTGTGTAGAGTTTTGCATGCTCTCCCTATGTTCCTGTGGATTTTCTTTTGGCTCTCTGGTTTCCTCTCAGTGGTTTCCTCTCAGTGTCAAAAAACATACAGGTTGATTGGCTATACTAAACTGTCCCAAGTGAATGTGTGAATGTGTATGCAAGGTGCCCTGGAATTCTCTTGTCTTGCACTCAGTGTTTCTGCGTTCTCCAGATCCACCACAACCTTCACACAATAAAACAGTTAATGAAGTTGAATGAATGAAAGGTCTGGGTGTTTCTATATGCTTCACATATAACACAACATTTGAAAGCCAAACTGAGAGCATGTGCTAAACACAATGTGAAGACACTTACGCTCCCTATTCTAAAAGAAACAATATATTTCAACCCTTAACTTGGTTCTAATCTTGATCATATCTGATTATATCTATTTTCATCAGATGCCACCACTTTACACAAATGATCATAATGTAAGTATAGTGGTAGAAAGTCTAAAAACCTTTAACAAAGAATTTGTGATAAGTTGCCATGGAAACACAGTTGGGCTAATGTAACTACAAATGGCAAATGTAAGCACAGCCAGCTGTATTAATCTAGCCAAGTGTTTGTTTAGGCTTCAATGCAATAAAAAATTATAGAATAGAACTTGTTTAATATTAAATTGTTCATCTGAAGCTTTGAGGGTCCTTTAAGCAATCATTCATGTTTCAAGACCCTTTGCAACAAGTTTCCTAGAGGCTTCTGCCAATAAGGCAAAATGAAGAAACATTAAACAATTTCCCTTTGAACATTACATTTCTGGAAGGGAATTTAATGTATTACGCAGAGTCAACAATTCAGTTCATTGCTTAATATTTGTTAGGTATTTGGATGGAAACATTAATGCTAAGAATGTGTTGGCATCATGAAGGCATTAACACTGTTGGTCTTTATGGGCTGTGGGTCAAACATCTCCATTGGCTCAACAACATGCAGCAGGCGGTGTGTTTTTCTTCAGAGCAGGGCCAAAGTATCCCTTTACACACTTGCTTGTGGTCTTAAGTTTGAGTAAAGACAACAGCTGGGGCGCCCAACCTCAAAAGTCTAGATTCAACATGAAATGTTGCAAATCCCTTCACTGTGGAGGAAATTCACAAATGAATCATAGGCTCTGAAGTTATTCAGGCAATAAATTCTCAAGCAGAAATTGAAGACAAAATAGTCAGACAGGGACAGATATAATACATAGTTATACTATGTGTAAAGACTATAATTGGATTGTAAATTGTAGAAATGCTCTTAGTCAGAAAATGGGTATGAATATCTGAGGGCTGATGACTGCAGGATTGTAGCCTTAACAATACCTTTACACTGAACTCATAAAATTGAACAAATGAATGTGTCAGAAATAGAAAGATGCGATTTTAACTATTTTTTGCAGAGTTAGTGTTAAATTCAAACTGAATCTTGTGTGGATTGACACACCCAAAAGCACAATACAAATAAAAAGAAAACCAAAGAGTAAAATACCAGAAGTGATAAACTTTCACACAGAGTTTTTTCGAAGCTTTAGAAAATAAGCTATACTGTGTTTTAAATGTGAGTTGGATTGAAATAATTGTGGAATCACAACTTGTCAACCGCACAGGCATTTAAATCCCGCCACCTGTCCCCACACGACAGATGCACCAGTTGCTGTAGGGCTGACAGTCACACAACAAGGCCTTTGTCTCAGTTCAGCTGAAATGCTGACCACCGACTTCGCCTGAACGCACACACACACTCTCACTTTTGCACACACAGCTCCAGATGACCAGACAAGGCCAGACACGCATTACAGTAACACACCCCGATGATGTACATGCACACACACAAAAACACACACACACACACACACACACACCACAAAAGGACACATTCCTCTAGAGCTTTAAAACAGATGCAGAGGTGGGTCATGTCATGTGATCTCACTGGCCATTTTTGACAAAGAGGCAAGAGATCTGTCTGTCAAAAATAAAGGCTTGATAGCAAGTTTACAAGTTTAATAAAGCTAAATTCGGTCTATTGCATCTTTAGTGTGTGATTACTAGATGCTGTACGGAGAAACGAGCAGAAATCTCACTTTTGTAAAATTCACTTATAATGAAAAGTGCATTTGCTGAATTTTGTCAATAAACCTAAATAATTCTGAAGAATATCTTCATGACATTTTTAATCAAAATCTCTAAATTAGGCTTTAAATCATTACTTTTTTAAGTTATAGCTCAGCATGTGTACAACACAAATATTATAAGAAAGTTTAAGTAACTGGAACTGTGCTGTTCTTCATGAACATTTTGAATGTAGTTTGCTATAAACTGCAGTAAAGTGTTGTGTTCAAATTCAGTCATTTCTTATATGATTACATCATAATTGAGAGCCTAGTTTAGTAGCAGCAGTCATGGCTACTATTGCTCTTTTGTTTTATTTGTTTTGATTAAAGGCACTTTCTATGCTATTTCTAGTTATAACTTCTATGCATATTTACTCCAGCTACTTCTTATATGCCAGGTGTGTTCCCTGTTTTATGAGAATTGCCGATCTATTTCTGATTATCAATGCCGATTATACACAATGTAAAAAAAACCTTTGTTGTGCTTATGTGAACATGTATGAATGTATGAAACTAGAATTCTGTATTTTGTATTTGTTACAGTTTATGTTATTTTTCACTGGACTACAGTAAAGCTTAAAAACTATCCCTTCGTCTGTTATTTTTGGAAAGTGTTACCTGACTGTTGATTCAAGCAAGGCGTTTAAGACAAGGGGCAGGAAAGGAACTGCTTTTACTGTATTAATCCATTAATAGAAAGTTGGATAAAACCACATATACACCAATCAGGCATAAAATTATGACCACATGCCTAATATTGTGTTGGTCCCCCTTTTGCTGCCAAAACAGCTCTGGTTCTTCGAGGCATGGACTCCACTAGATCCCTGAAGATGTGTTGTGGTACTGTGGATCAGACTTTGTTCAGCACATCTCACAGATGCTCAACTGGATTGAGATTGAGGCCAAGTCAACACCTCAAATTCATTGCTGTGCTCATCAAACCATTCCTGAACCATTTTTCCTTTGTGGCACGGCGCATTATCCTGCTGAAAGAGGTCACAGCCATCAGGGAATACAGTTTCCATGAAAGGGTGTACATGGTCTGCAACAATGCTTAGGCAGGTGGTACGTGTCAAAGTAACATCCACATGGACGGCAGGACCCAAGGTTTCCCAAAAGAACAAAGCATGATACTGCCTCCGCCAACTTGCCTTCTTCCCATAGTGCATCCTGGTGCCATGTGTTCCCCAGGATGCACTATCCGAGGAAGGCAAGCCGGCCTTGCCTAATCGTGTGTAAATAATTTGTTCATTTTGAATCTGGATTTGTAGCGAACTTTGGTGGGTTCAATTATCTAGAATTCTCTCTCTAGGAATAGCTTATTCCTACACTGTCTGTCTCCTGTATTTCTTATTCTTCGTGTTATGGTTTGTCTCTGTGACTGAAAACAACATTCCCTCACTCAGCCAGCCATGGTCCTGCTTCTCTCTTTCTCTCCACATAACCCTTTCTCCCTCACTCTTAATTATCTGGCCTCTCTATCCTGAAATGAAACGTCTGAGGACACTCTTCTCAGATTATCTGAGGGTTAACACCAGTGTACTGACTCAAATTTGCCAAAGGTACTAAAACAACTTTCTTATGGCTGTCTTATCCATTGTTTTGTCTCATATTTTTCAACAGATTTAAGCTTTAAGTATATGTTTTAAGTTTAAGTATATGTTTCAAGACATAGAAAAATGTGTCAGGGACAAAAACTCTCTAACGTGATGTTTCTGGACTGCTGTAAGTGTGCTATAAATTCAATGCTGTGGCAAAGTATAAATTTGTATTGGCTTTTATTATCATCATCAGACCACAGCTTCAGACTTGAAAAATGTTTGACAGCACAGTGATGGCCAGAGCAGGCAACTAATCAGGGGAAACAAACCAAATAGGAGTCTTGCTGTCCACTTTATTAGTAAACTTGCACATTTATGCAGTAATCTAATGACAAAATATTGTCAGCAGCACAATGCAAATAAACACATAGCTACAGATCAGGAACTTTGTTCAATGTTCACATCAATCATCAGAATAAAGAA